>NC_053497.1:23109376-23409376 GCF_905171775.1 Rana temporaria
ATTCAAGAGGTGCCAGCCCAGGGGTATCCAGCCATGGAGCCCACAGGAGATCAAACTTCCCCCGCCGGCCCCTGTGCTGATAGATATACTTTTCCAGGCGTAGCGTAACGCCCATCTGTGTTATCCATTCATTAATCTTGGGAGGCTCAACCGCCTTCCAATGATGAAGAATGAGTTTACGGGCCTGGAAGAGGGCCCTACCAATGGCCTGCTTAGGATTGTCCTCCACCGGTATATCGTCCAGGACACCCAGGACACAGACCTTCGGGTCCCGGGGGACCGTGGCCGAAAACACCGCGGACAGAGTACTAAGAACCCCACTCCAGTACAGGTGTAACTTGGGACACCTCCACATTAAATGAATGAGGTCCCCACGGTCTCGTGCACATCTGGAACAGATATCATCTTCCCCCAGGCCCATTCTAAACAATCTTGCAGGCGTGTAATGTACCCTCATCAAAATATACAGTTGTGATAGACGTTGTGCAGCGTTAAGTGAACACCCCTGTACTGCCTGCAATGCTCCCTCCCATTGATCCTCCTCAAAGGTCCCAACGTCCCTCTCCCAAGAAGACAGTACTTTTGCAGGAAACCCCGGCAGAAACGAGGACAGCAACATGGAGTACGAATCTGAGATAAAGCCCCGAAAACATTTCACTCCCGACATGTATTGGAAGATCGGGGCGGAGGAGAGGATCCAGGGGTTATCTCCCGCTTGGGCCCTAACGGCATGCCTGAGCTGAAAATAATAGAAGTGCATGGACTGAGGGAGTCCAAATCTCTCCTGTAATTCCGTGAAGGAATGTAGCCTACCGCCCGAAAAAATGTGGACCAAATGTGTCACCCCCATCCTTCTCCATCTCTCTTCACAGGTCAACTGAGCCAATTCCTTATAATACTGATTCTTCCATATGGGGCTGTGCCTTGTAAAACCCTCAACATCCTGTAGCTGCCGTGCCTTGTTCCAAATTTTTTGAATCAAAGCATAAGTAGGAAAGCGTTTATTAGATTTGGCAAATTGTAACGCTTCTAGGCCCATAATTACTGTATCTGCGCCTGCGGTGTGCCTTAACAAAGCATTTACAGGATCCCTTCCACAACCTCCCGACACCCACCGGGCAATATGCTGTAATTGGACTGCTAGATAGTAAAGCCACGGATTAGGGAGGGCAAGCCCTCCCAGCTCCTTGGGCTTTTGTAACTGTTCTAATTTGATTCTAGGGGACTTGTTAAGCCAAAGAAAGGCCCTGAATAGGGAATTTATTATCCTAAAGTACTTCAGTGGGATTACCATCGGGGTATTATGAAGGATATACAGGAGCTGTGGCATAAAAATCATTTTTGTAAGGTTTACCCTACCCACCAGGGACATTTTCAGTTTTGACCATATTTTCGCCTTGTCTCTAATCCGGTTCAGTAGGGGGGAGAGGTTCAGATTGATATAATCACGCGGTTGCGGTGTGACCCAAACGCCCAAGTACTTAAATTTCACCGATACGGGGATATTCTGCAGCTCGGGTCCCTCTGGCGTTGTAGAGTCTAGCCTCATAATTGCTGACTTGGTCCAATTAATTTTCAGTCCAGAATACGACCCGTACCTTTGAATCACTGACATGGCCTCCCCTAGGGAGCCCGTCGTGTCCCCGAGCAGCAGCATAGTGTCATCCGCATAAAGCATAATTTTTTCATGTATTTGTCCATATTGAAAGCCGGATATTAAGGGATTGGAGCGCACCATCTCAGCCATAGGTTCTATGGCGATGGCGAACAGCAGAGGAGACAGGGGGCACCCCTGTCGGGTTCCTCTGTGTAACGGGAATGGGGAAGACACTCTGCCCGCCTCTCTAATGACCGCCGATGGGGAGTTATACAAAAGTTGAACCCAGGATTGAAATATCGGCCCAAATCCAAATTTTGACAGTGTCGCCCATAGGTACTGCCATTCGATGCTGTCAAATGCTTTGAGTGCATCAAGCGACAGCAGTGCCCTATCCCCAAGATTGTCCGCCGGTGACTGCATGTTGAGGAAAAGCCTCCGGAGATTGATGGCAGTGGACCTTTCCGGTATAAAACCGGATTGATCCGGATGGATAATAGACGCTATGACCTTATTAAGTCTTACAGCTAATACCTTAGCTAGAATCTGCCCCCATGCTTTAATATACACATCTGCCCCCATGCTTTTATATACACCCCATACTGCAAGAATATACACATCTGCCTGCCCCCATGCTGTAAAACAGCACCTGGAAACCGACCCGAAACAGCGGCTTTCACATTTTGGAGTGGTGCGGTGGCAGGACTGCTCCAAAAGTCCTGCTAGCTGCATCTTTGGAGTGGTGTCTTTACCGCTCCTTCCCATTGAAAGCAATGGGACACCGCGGCTATACCGTCAGGCAATGCGCCTCTGCAGAGACGCATTGCCGGCGGTATTAACCCTTTTTTGGCCGCTAGCGGAGGTAAAACCGCACCGCTAGCGGCTGAATACCACCGCAATTCCGACGGTAAAGCGCCGCTAAAAATAGCGGCACTTTACCACCACCGCACCATCCGCCCCAGTGTAAAGGGGACTTACTAAGCAGTAAAGCAAAAGGTAAGGGTTACAGATTTCAAAATTAGATGCCAGTAGTGGGTATCATTTTTTCTTATTTTACCCTGGTAGGCTATCTTTATGGGTACAGGCTCAGTTAGAAAGCATCCACATGGACATTGGATGCAAAGCACATCCAGAAGCTGAGTTTATTTTGGCCAACAACCAAACTGAGTTGCTATTGCACCTCTGGCAGAAAGCTATTGGCATGAGTGCCTAGCCAGGGCCAATACATGCATGTGACGTTCAGATTAACACAGCACTCTACAATGGCAGATAAACATATAGGGCCAGATTCTCGTAGATCAGCGTATCTACGAGCGGGGTGTAGCGTATGCCATTAACACTACGCCGCCGCAACTTACTGGAGCAAGTGCCGTATTCTCCAAGCACTTGCTCCGTAATTTGCGGCGGCGTAGTCTAAATGGCCCGGCGTATCCCCGCGTAAATCACAAGGGGGGGGCTTGTATTTAAATTAAGCGCGCCCCCGTGCCGAACAAACTGCGCATGCGCCGGCCTTAAACGTAGGCCACTGCGCATGCTCCGTAGTACGCCGCAAATACATTGTTTGCGATGTGAACGTAATTAATGCACAGCCCTATTCGCGACGAGTTACGTAAACGCCGGAAAAACCTGACGCTGTCCCGACGGCCATACTTAACATGGCATACGGCGGACCGACGTAAGGTTACCCCTCATATAGCAGGGGTAACCTTACGCTTACGTAAACTACGTAAACTACGGCAAAGCGGCGCAAAAACGTTCAGGAATCGTCGTATTCGGCTCATTTGCATATGCAATGCTGAAATCGACGTAAAAGCCACCTAGTGGCCAGCGTAGTATTGCATTTAGGATCCGACGATGTAAGTGCTTTACACCAGTCGGATCCTAGCCTAATTCTGGCGTATCTTGTTTTGAGAATACAAAACAATGATACGCCGGCGGGATTTTCGAATTACGCCGGTGTATCTGTAGATACACCGGCGTAATTCTTTTGAGAATCTGGCCCATAGGCTTTCCAATCTGATGGCCTGTGCTTTGCAAATGCTGAAAACTTAAGCAACTTGGGAGCCTCTGATCACGGATTTCACGATATGGAAATATCTAATTTAGCACCGATTTGGAGAATGTGCAGTGAAGCTGCCACTCTGGAGCCAGACGCAGGCACTATATACTGAGTACAAGGACCCCATGGAGCACTTCAGAACTAAAGCCCCGTACACACGATCAAACTTTGTCCGACCAAAATCACATCGAAATTCCGACTGAATTCCATCGGAGCAAAAGAGAACATGTTCTCTATCTAAACTGATGGAATTCATTGAAATTTCCAATGGAATTATTTCGATTGGGCATACACGGGGTCGGAATTTCTGATGGAAAAGTCTGTCAGTCCCAGCTGAACCAACCCAAAAATCCATGTAGAACTGGTTTAACCACAGCTCTGCGTTACCTTAACTGGCAAATGCGCAGTCGTGCGACGCTGTACCCAAATACAATTTTGTTCTTTTTCCCCACAAATAGAGCTTTCTTTTGGTGTTATTTGATCATCTCTGTGGTTTTCATTTTTTGCGCTATAAACAAAAAAAGACTGACAATTTTGAAAAAAAAACAAACATTTTTGACTTTCTGCTATAAAACACATCCAATAAAAAAAATCTAAATTTCATCAATTTAGGCCAATATGTATTCTACTACAGAAATCCTGATAAGCTTATATTTATTGGTTTGCGCAAAATTTATGGAGTCTACAAACTATGTTATAGATTTATGGCATTTTCTTTTTTTATATTCGTAATGGCGATGATCAGCGTTTTTTAGCGAGACTACGACATTGTGGCGGACAAATCAGACACCTAACACTTTTTTGGGAACCAGTTACATTATTACAGTGATCAGTGCTAAAAATATACATTGCCATAGGCGTGCGCACAGGGGATGCCAGGTGTGCCCAGGCACACCCTAATCACCCTGTGCAGAACAGCTTTCCCCTACTGACCTGGCTCCCCCTCTTTCCCCCCACAGCACTGCTGCCTTCCCTCCTCTCCCACTGGTTGTTGCTGTGGATGTTATAGGATGAGGGGGGGGAGTAAATATGCCATTTACCGGACCCTTCCCTCTCTGAATGAAGATCGCGAGTGATCGGTAGAGTGTGTTTGAACTTTGGGGTGCACACCCTAATGCCAAATGCTGCGCACACCTATGTACATTGCTATTGTACTAATGACACTGGCAAGGAAGGGGATCACAGAAAGCATTGAGTTCATTGACTTTTCATCGGAGGATGTTATGGATTATGAGTCACCAGCCAAAGTGTTGGCACTGGGCCCAAGTGGCGCCAACCTTTGTCCTGGATTTTCAGCAATTACAGAGACTAGTGATTTAATAGACTTTTCTTTTGAGGAGGAACAACCCAGTGAACCCCCAGCAGAGGAGTTGGCATTAGGGCAGAACATCACTGAGCTCTGCCCAGCACCAACAGCAGCTTCAGACTTCACATGAGAAGAGACAGTCGGCCTTCCTCCCACAAGACATGGGATTTCCTGCCAGCAGCATCTGTGGAGTTACAAGAAACTTCTCCAGCTGAAGTGCTGAGAACTGGACATTGGGTACAAGACCTCTGCCCCACACCAGTTCCGGGGGCTCAGGGTGAGAAAATGGTGGTCACTGCCCAGTAGAAGATCAGGATTCAGGGGGAGAAGGGAGAGGGCATGTCTGTCCTCCCTCCACAACGGCAGTATAATGACTTAGGAGCGAAGGAAGTCATCATCGCTCCACAGCGGAAGTCCAGGAGTCTGGGAGATGGAGCACCTGGCTAATCACCCCCAATGGTGGATATATGGTCGTCCTTCCGGCCGAAGCCGTGGTTGGAAAGAAGCTGGGGGGGATGCTGGAAACGCTCCAGGTTCCAAGATGAAGCCCCGCGGGAAACGCAGCGTAGCACGAGCAGCTCGAGGAGTACAGACATCAAAGGTGCCAGAATACTTTGTAACGCGTTTTGGAGCATTTGCCGTGCTACATTAGAGCATGCGCACTCCTTTTCAAGCTGGAGACAATACGGGGAACCTGTTATTTATAATGTAACAGCCGAAAACATGAAAACAATGTGATCCAACTATTCTAATATCATCCAAACAACTAGCAATAAATAGATAAAAAGTATATATATATATATATATATATATATATATATATATATAAAATCAAACATATATAAAACATTGAATATCAACAAAAGGAAAGGAGTAAAAGACTGTTTGCACGCGACTCATTATATATTGTCAAGTCGTGGATGGAAAATAGGTATAGTTTCATAAATATTAGAAGTATTATAAGAGGAGGCATTATGTGGTCATAATAGTAATAATACTCACACTGAATTCATTATATGAGATACAGTAAGCTAGTAGACCACCCCATATTGATGAGCATGTTTACCACTATTATCCAGTGAATAGCCCATTATAGGGGGTTTAAATAAACTGCTATTATTCTACTAAACTTAGTGGCGTTTTTATCTTTCTTTTTGTCTGCTATATGTACAGAGTGAGCTACGCTCTTGAACCCAAGCTGACACAAGTGTATGGACTTCATCCAGACTAGTTTGGACTTTAACCGGTTTCCGACCATGTCACGCAGATATACTGCGGCACAATGGCTCTCCTCTGTGAAATTCCGTACGGGTACATCCTTCCCTTTTTCAGCCACCAGAGAGCGGGCACGCCCGCTGCATGGCGGGGGACCCAATGCGCATGGCCAGCAGGCACGATCGCCGCTGCGACGTGCGATTGCGTGCACGAGCATAAGCACAGGGATTTGTGTGTGTAAACACACAAACCCCTGTGCTGTCAGAGGAGAGGAGCCATATCGTTTGTTCCAACTAAGTAGGAAAAATGATATGTCTCCTCTCCTAGTCAATCCTATCCCCATACAGTTAGAACACACCCAGGGAACACACAATTAACCCCTTGATTGCCCCCTAGTGTTAACCCCTTCCCTGCCAGTGACATTTACACAGTAATCAGTGTATTTTTAGAACACTGATCGCTGTATAAATGCCAATGGTCCCAAAAAAGTGTCAAAAGTCTTCGATCTGTCAGTCGCAATACCGATAAAAATCGCAGATCACCGTCATTAGTAAAAAAATAAAATAAATAAAAATGCCATATATTTTTCCCACAGTTTGCAGACGCTATAACTTTTGTGCAAACCAATCAATATACCCTTATTGCGATTTTTTTTATCAAGACTATGTAGACGAATACGTATCGGCCTAAACTGATGAAGAAATGTTTTGTTTTTTTAATTTGGGGATATTTATTATAGCGACAAGTAAAAAAAAAATTAAAAAAAAAAAAAACGCTCTTAATAAACAATAAAAATCGCAGAGGTGATAAAATACCAACAAATTAAAGCTCTATTTGTGGGGAAAAAAAGGAGGCAAAATGTGTTTGGGTACAACGTCGAACGACCTCACAATTGTCAGTGCTCTGGTCAGGAAGGGGGTAAAATCTTCCGGGGCTGAAGTGGTTAATATACTGTGTGTTCCTATGCCTTTGTGCCTATAACCCACTTTCATCTCCTGTACCATGTCTGCAGTCTCTGACCGTCCCCTGTACTATGTCCGCAGTCCCTGACCATCTCCTGTACTCCGTCCGCAGTCTCTGACCATCTCCTGTACTGCGTCCGCAGTCTCTGACCATCTCCTGTACTGCGTCCGCAGTCTCTGACCATCTCCTGTACTGCGTCCGCAGTCTCTGACCATCTCCTGTACTGCGTCCGCAGTCTCTGACCATCTCCTGTACTGCGTCTGCAGTCTCTGACCATCTCCTGTACTGCGTCTGCAGTCTCTGACCATCTCCTGTACTGTGTCTGCAGTCTCTGATCATCACCTGTACTACGTCTGCAGTCTGGCTGGGATAAAGTGAGAATGACATTGTCAAAAAAAGGGCAGAGCATGGGTGACCTTAAAATGGTCAGGGCCGCCTTAATAGCATCATGGGCCCCTGGGCAACGTAATGCTCTGGGGCCCCTACAATGATGACAGTGCAGGTAAACAGACATTAAGTAGGTAGGAGGCAGACTGCTTCCCCTTTGCATCTATCACTCTCAGTGCCATCATGGAGCCCCCAATTTTCGGGGCAGCATGGGCTCAAGGACCAGCTGCTTTGGGGAAAGTGCAGGGCCCCAATGCAGCTGGGGCCCCTGGGCAGTGCCCAGGCGTGCCCTCTCATTAAGACAGCCCTGCCCATGGTTAACTGTTAATTGTGTCACCTATTGTTTCCCTGCAAGCATTCTGTGCACTCCACCTAGGCTGGTTTAAGTGTTGAGTTAATTAGCATGGTAATTATATTTCTATATACAGTTGCGTTTGCATAGGATAATGTGATCAGCTTCACCTGGTTGTGTAGTATAAGTTCTCTGTGAGTTTTAAAATAAACAGTTCCAAGTGTGCAGCCAAACGAGTCACGTCTAGTTCTTGGTTGCAATATGTGGCTATAATATCTGATATCCATGTCCAGACTGGAGGAAGTGGTATACTGATGGAAGCACTCAAGCGGAGCATGGGACGGTTCCATCACACCCACTAACCCAGTGGATCGTCACCTGGAAAGCTCTCATTTATGGACAGTGCTCTGTCCATAATGCCACGCAGAGTCTGCTCCAGCAGCAACACAACAGGGATTGCTGATCTGATGCATGGATTGTCACGGCTGATCATACTTGCGGCTGTGTGCTGTGCTGCATCTTGAGTGCATTTTTTTTAAACGCACCAAAAATACACCTTCCATTATAGTCAATGCAAGAAAAAGCAGCAAGCATTTTTTGAGTAAAATGTCAAATTTTTCTCAGGGGACCATGGAGGAAAATGCATGAAAAGCACATTATGCATTGCATTTAAGGGGAGTTCCAGCCATTTGTATGTTTATTAAAAGTCAGCAGCAACAAAAAGTGTAGCTGCTGGCTTTTAATAAACAGACACTTACCTGCTCCAGCGACACGCCGGCCGGCGTCTTCATTCTCAGTGTGGGCACCCGGCCGTGACAGCTTGCGGCTTCACGGCCGAGCACCCACTGCGCATGCGCGAGCGGCGCGGCCCGGCGCCGCGCCGTGTAATTGGCCAGGAGATCGCCTAGGACCTGTGATGTGTCCTAGGCGATCGCCTACAGCAGCCCCTTCCTGAAGGCGATTAAGCTTAGTCGCCTACAGGAAGGAGAAAGTGGGACAGGAAGTCCCACTCTTGCTGAAGCCCCCACTCCCCCCCCAAAAAAATTACATGCCAAATTTGGCATGTAAGGGGGAGAGGAGTGGGTTAAGAGGAAGTTCCAAATTTGGGTGGAACTCCTCTTTAATGTTAACCCAACACATTTAAAAAAGCACTAAAAACATGATGTGCGTTTCACAACACACTAGGGGCCCTCAGAGCACTCTGCACTATTAAATAAAACTATTTATATAATTTGGTTGCTGAATTTGATCAAATAAAAGTGACAAACCTTTTTTTTTTTCCTTCTTCTGTAAACCATCAAACACCCTTAGGCAAGTTTATCCGTGCAAAGAAAAAGCAACATTAAATCGGGGCAATAAGGGGTTAAAATTGAAGAAGTGTGGCTGTGTCAGCTGACCTTTAACTTCCTAGTTCACCATATAGTATACAGCTTGTTTTTTTGTTGTTTTTTTTTTTATTACTTTATTTTAATTGTATTTCACCTTCTCAGCCGCTATCCAGGAACAGCGACACATCCGAACCTTGATTGCAAAAGAAAAGGAGAGTTATTTTAAACTTTTTGAAAGCTTGTGAGCTTTGTCGGTTTGGTACCGTCACAAATAAAGTTGTGTGAAAGAAAAAAAGACTGATTTACATACAAATACGCCCACTTGTGAGGCAGTGCACCCTTTAGTCTACAGATATGTACACATGCCTGCCGCCATCTTTGGTAAGTTTTGTTTGCAATGTTGATTTAAAAGCTACAATTTTAACTATTTTTTTTTGCACATGTTACAATCCTAATGTAGAATCTCCTAAAAGTTACTATTGCCTGTGTGCTACTGGGGCCTACGTTATTGGTTTATATTCAAACAGGCAAGCTCTTGCACTACATAGATCAACTTTTTTTTTTATTGGGTTTTGTATTGCACATGATGATCAGCAAAACAAACAAAAACCGCAAATTTCTCACCCACATAGAAATTTACGTAGCCATATTAACATGTAACTATTTCTACTCCACCTCCCCTCAACCCCCCCCCCCCCCACTACACTATACCCCCCTCTCACTATTTTACCCTCCCCATTAAACCTCACTCCATAATCTTAATTTCACCGTATTTCTTTGTTAACTTGAACTTTTTCCATGCTTCCCACCTCTCTAAAAACCCCTCTTGCATCTTTGTAGTAATGTCTTAGATATTCCATGTTACATATCTCTCCTATTTTATTGAACCATTCACCTATCTTTGGGCTTTCTACTTCCTTCCAATTTTTTAGAATCAAACTTTTTGCAGTGTTAATCATGTGTACTATCATTGAGTTTTTATATTCCTTTATCGGAATATCTACTCCGTGAAATAAACATGTCTAAGGTAGAGCTATCTGGGTCATCTCTTTAATATAGCTTAGTACTTCCTTTCAATAGATCGCTATCTTGGGGCATCCCCACCATATGTGGGTCATGGTTCCCACCTGACCTCCGCCAACACTCCATTGTCCAGTACTTCCCTAGAGCATCAGGCGTTCTATACCACCTAGATATGCATTTATAGTTCATTTCCATCCTGTTGTTTACTGTTGATCCATGCACAAGTTTCAAGATTCTTCCCACTTATTGGTTCCTCCCTCGTTTCCCCAGTTCCTTCTCCCAATTTTTTATAAATGTTGGTACTTCCAACTCCACTTCCTTCAAAATGTTATATATTCAGGATATATTCCCATAAGTTTTTTCCATATTACATAGGCTCAATTGATAAGTTCTCAAAGAACTTCTCAACAATTATTGCACCAGGTAACTACTTCACCACCCACGTACTATTTCACCATTTTACTCATTATAACCCTTCCACCCATTTTACTACCTCCACATTAAGTGGGACACACCAGGTATTCCCTGATTTTTCTCTTCACTTTTTTTCTTCTGATTGAATTATCACATTCTCACACTTCCATCACTGGACTACCTATCTGGCAGTCACCTATTTTTTCTTCAATCACCCATACCACCCACCAATTCACTATTATCATTACCATACTTTAATTACTTATTTATATCCCCTACCTACTTACTAACCCTAATGGACCCCTAAAGTTGCCCTGACATCCATTACTTATTGGCAATTAGTACCTGCCTTTAGCCCCCAATACTTCTATACTCAGACTCCAACTGTCATTTTGGCAGCTTTGCGTTGAATTATTTATTTAATTCTCCCCAACCAACTACAACATTGTGGGTGTTCTTTGCAGGTGCCTGCTCCTCCACCGCAGAGAGGGCATCCACGCTTTGGCTCCTTGCAAGCCCTTCTGGACAGGCCTTTTGTTCCTTTTGTATTTTGGGGGGGATGGGGACAGCCATAACCCCTCCCGGACTGTCCAGCGGCTCCCATTATCCCGGATTCCTTGTTTTAGCGGTAAATATATCACCATGGTATACTCTGTGATGTATGTTGACATGTTCTCTTTTTTAACTTAAAATTTTCTAATTAACGTTTTAGAACCCTTGTCCCCCTGAAGAGACCGAACAAACGTTCGAAACGGTCGTCGGGGACCTACATTAGGGATCTACATTGTACAATAACCCATAGTACTTTGCGATGTCTATGCATTCATGTCTACTGCAACCAGGATTGTGATATTTACTTTTGTACTCTTTTTACATTTGTGTATTTTCTACCATTATTCCCTGTGATATCCAATTTCATCGGCAAATGTCATTTTTTACGGAAACTACTTAACTTACTTTTTGACCCCGCTGCCTAAAAGCCCTACCTGGGGAACTCCTCTTTTCCACATTTGCCCACCTTTCCTGGCAAAAAAACATGCCAAATCTGTCAGATTGTGAGGGCATCTCCTGTGTACAGTCCTCTTCAGATCTCCCCACAGATTTTCAATCTGATTCAGGTCTGGATCATTCTAAAACTTTAATCTACTGGTGAAGCCATTCCTTTGATTTGGATGTATGATTTGGGTTGTCATGCTGAAATGAAGTTCCTCTTTGTGTTCAGCTTTCTAGCAGAAGCCTGAAAGTTTTGTGCCAATATTGACTGGTATGTGGAACTGTTCATAATTCCCTCTACTTTGACTAAGGCCCCTGTTCCAGCTGAAGAAAAACGGCCCCAAAGCATGATGCTGCCACCACCATGCTTCACGGTGGGTATGGTGTTCTTTTGGTGATGTGAAGTGGTGTTTTTGCACCAAACATATCTTTTGGAATTATGGCCAAATAGTTAAACCTTGGTTTCATCAGGCCATAACACATTTTCCCACAGACTTCAGATATGTTTTTGCAAAATCTATCTGGGCTTGGGTGTGTTTCGTCATAGGAAAATACTTTTGTCTTGCCACTCTACCCCATAGCCCAGACATCTGAAGGGTACGGGAGATTGTTGTAACATGTACCACACAGCCAGTACTTGACATCTTTTCCCGCAGCTCCTTTAATGTTGTAGGCCTCTTGGCAGCCACCCCTGACCAGTTTCCATCTGGTCTTTTCCACTTGATGACTGTTTTTACTGTGTTTGGTATAGCTAATGCCTTGGAAATTCTTTTGTACCCTTCTCCTGACTGATGCCTTTTTACAATGATATCCTCTAAAGCGTTGGAAGCTCTGCGGACCATGGCTTTTGCTGTAGGATGTGACTAAGAAAATGTCAGGAAAGACCTACTAAAACAGCAGGTGTTTACCGACTTCTATTTAACATGAGTTTGAATGCGATTGCTTAATTCAGAACACAGCTACCGTATTTATCGGCGTATAACGCACACCCCAATTTTAAGAGGGAATTTTCTGGAAAAAAACTGTATTTATAGACTTAATGACATATTTTACCTTTTTTGTACTTCCTATTTAATGAAACAAATCATTAAATATGCACGTTTTCATAAAGAGCATTTTCTTTGTTTTTAGTGCAATTGTTTAAGTTTTGTATTTATGTATATTAAAATACCCTTAAGAACAGTTTAAATGGCAGTATATTGCAGTATTCTAAATTAGCTGGTGTATATTTAAATGAATTGGCCTCTGCTAACTTGACATTCTTCAAATTTAGAGTACAGATGCAAGCAGCATTTATAGGACAATAAAGCAAGAAATATCTTGTCCGGGACAATACATCCTGAGATCTGGGAGGTTTTCACCCCCGAAAGTGATCTGACAGTTATAATTTTTTTTTAGCTCCTTGGACCCTCTGCCGAACCCTCTCACCACCTCCCCGCTACAATAGGGCAGCGCTCCCATGACCACTTGCTCCCATGACCACAGGGTGACCCCCCAGAGAGCGAAGTCCGTCCATACAGGGGACCGGCAGAACCAAAGCCGCCGCCGAAATGCCTCCACCTGCCGCCGAGCCGGTGCTGAGTGATGGAGACCTCACATACCTCAGAGAGGGACGAGCACCCGCCGGAAAAATACACTGAAACATCTCCTCTCACTCGGCTGTCACTTCACGTCACACATGCACAGTCCCGCCTCTGCCATCGGCATTGGACCATCTCCTGTGACAGACAGAACACTGGTCCAATGCTGGTGGTGGAGGCGGGACTCTGCATGTGTGACGTGACGGCAGAGTGAGAGCCGAGAGGAGATGTTGGCTCGGTGATTTCTGGCGGGCGCTCGTCCCCCTCCAAAGTATGCTATGGGCGTATATCGCGCACCCACGATTTTCCCCTGATTTTATGGGGAAAAAAGTGCGCGGTATACGCCGTTAAATACGGTACATTATATTCGGGTTTTTTTTCGAAAAGATTTGTTTGTTTTTCAAATAAGCGGTACAGTTTATAGGTCACATTAAAAAGGTGAAAAAAGTTCTGAAATTGCTTTCTCATTTTTTACATAACAGAAACCTGACATTTTAACAGGGGTGTGCAGACTTTTTATATCCACTGTGTGTGACTTTAAAAATAAGCTGCATTTTCATGTTTTTTATAATAAGGAAAAAATTGTGCAAAACCACAATATAAATATTATATTCTTCTAGACGCCTTCGCTCTGTCCCATGCTAGCTTCCAAGTCGTATACTTTCCACCGCGCAGTGGATGACATAAACCAGAGTATACTTTCCTGTTTATGATCATCATAATACTAAGGACATGAGGTGCTAAATCTGACTATGCACCATACTAATAATTTCTGCCTTTGTATAATTAATACTTTTCCACCATGCTGCTTGTCTTCTGTGTGTCTACGCCACCAATGTAAATAGAACTGGAACGTTCAGCCTAATTCAGAGTTATTAAAGGAAATATACTGCCAACACAACATGCCAAAACCAATCACAGGAGAGACACTTTTTCATAATTATATATATATATAATGTGTGTGTGTGTATATATATATACAGATTTACTAAAGGAGTTGAGAATCTTTGCACAAATTTTGTGAATGTTGACTTCAATCATTAACCACTTAAGCCCCGGACCATATTGCTGGTCAAAGACCAGGGCACTTTTTGCGATTCGGCACTGCATCGCTTTAACTGACAATTGCGCGGTCGTGCGACGTGGCTCCCCCAAAAAATCGGCGTCCTTTTTTTCCCACAAATAGAGCTTTCTTTTGGTGGTATTTGATCACCTCTGCGGTTTTTAGTTTTTGCGCTATAAACAAAAATAGAGCGACAATTTTGAAAACAAATATTTTTTACTTTTTACCATAATAAATATTCCCCAAAATTATATTTTAAAAAAATTCCCTCAGTTTAGGCCGATACGTATTCTTCTATATATTTTTCGTAAAAAAAAAATCGCAATAAGCGTTTGGTTTGCGCAAAAGTTATAGCGTTTACAAAATAAAGGGTTGTTTTATGGCATTTTTATTAATATTAAATTTTTTCTAGTAATGGCGGCGATCAGCGTTTTTTTTTTTTCCGGTACTGCGACATTATGGCGGACACTTTTGACACATTTTTGTGTCAAAAGCGCACCACAGCAGATGTTCTCAGAGGGAAAACTCATCTATTCTCCTGAGAACAAATTTGCTCTGCTTCATAAACAGGGTGCCAGAGGAGAAGATTTTTCTGCTGAGAAATGAAATGAGATAAATTATCAATGTTTGATAAACGTACACCAAAGCTTCCTCTGATTAGACAAGCTGGAGATTGTGACATTAGCCCACCTCTCTGACTCAGCCAAAAGAGCCATCTACCCCGAGATCTTGATGTGGGAAATTAGGCTGGCCTAGAGCCTTCCATCAGAAACTGAATCTGCTGTGCTATCAAGCCAGCAGCATTGGAGATCTATAGGCTTTCTTTTAAGCCTTTCTGAGGTGAGAGGCTTGGGGAAACGGAGCACTGGTTTTGCACATTATGCACCGTGGGACCTGCTGTGGAGTCAAGCACTTTATTGCAGTTTGTATTTAATATAATATTTTAATACTGAAGTAGATTTGTTTTAATTTACAGAACTCTGGAGTTGTTCATAGACTGAATAGTTTTTAGGGGGGTAGGATTCTGAAACATTTGTAAAAGAAAGGGTTGTATCATGCGGGAAGCCACACTAAATTCTAAATGATCCTTTATGGGGTATATGCGTTACATGTCAAGGCTAGGGGGTGACATTGGCTTTGAAGTATTCAGGAAACCAACTCCCACCACTTGGAGACACATGGAGGATTCCCCACTGGGTTTTTTTTAGCAGTAAAAGAAAATTAGTCAATGTGGCCCACAATCTGTAGGGCTTACAGGTGGTCACGGGTTATGGGGCCTGGGGGATGTGTGTGGGTGAGGACACCTGCAATTTAAAATTATATTCAATTATAAATCTTGAAAGAGGGGCAATCGTTGGAGGATTTATAGGGGGCCCCTCAATTTGAGGGTCCCCCCTAGGTGTTTACTAAAGTCTGCATGGCGTTCAATAAAAAAGCGCTTAAGTAAATATGGTGTAGTTTATTTTATGGTCAAACCAGATAAGTACTATGAATAGTCCAAAAAAGAGGGTCATAATATGTACAATAGTGGGAGAAATGGGAAATGAATTCTACCAAGAAAAGAGGGTTGATAATTGGATAAATTATTTGCTCACAAAATGACTCGTGTGAATATATCTAAAGTGGTTTGAAGATGTGTATGAAAGTGACTAGAATGCTCATGTGAACAAGATAATTTAAAAATAAAATAAAAACAAAGATAAAGATTGAATGGAAATATACGCTATATAAAAAAACAACTCCCACCACTACCCAATGGAACACAAACTGGAGGTCATTAGAACTGAAATTAACAAATGCAGTCTAAAATTAAAGAATGCAGATATCTCAGATGAGCTTTTATAAGTTGCACCACCATGACTGGGCTTTCATTAAAACTACAAGGTCAAAATGAAGACCAACAGAACACACTGATCTCATGTGGGTGGAGTTTTGGAAAGATTAAAAAAAAAATTGAGAATTAGACCAGTTTGCCTAACATCAATAGTATGCAAGCTCTTGGAAGGGATAAGGGACTATATACAAGATTTTAGTAATCAAAAGTGTATCATTAGCAGTAATCAGCATAGATTCATGAAGAATCATTCTTGCCAAACCAATCTATTAGCCTTCTATGAGAAGGTGAGCTGCCATCTAGATAAGGAAGGCTGGTAGACATCGTGTATCTGGATTTTGCAAAAGCATTTGACATTTTTCCTCATAAGTGTTTACTGTACAAAGTAAGGTCCATTGGCATGGACCATAGGGTGGTGATGAATGGGGAATACTTGGAATGGTAAGGGGTGGGAAGTGGGTTCCCCCGGGGTCCGTGCCGGGGACAAATCCTGTTTTAATTTGTTCATAAATGACCTGGAAGATGGGGTAAATGGCTCAATCTCTGTATTTGCGCATGGCGCTAAGCAGGGCAATAACTTCTCCACAGGATATGGAAACCTTGCAACAAGATCTGAACAAATTAATGAGGTGGGCAACTACATGGCAAATGAGGTTTAATGTAGAAACATGTAAAATGCATTTGGGTGACAAAAATATAAATGCAATCTACTTACTATGGGGTGAACCTCTGGGGAATCGAGGATGAATAAGGACCTGGGGGTCCTTCTAGATAGACATAGCAAGCTGCTGCTAGCAAAGCGAACTCCAGGGATAAAGCAATAACTCTACAAGACTCTGGTCCATCCTCACCGGTCGTATGCTGTCCAGTTCTGGGAACCAGTCCCTAGGAAATTATATATATGATATATTGCGCCGTGCAATAAGTGAACACAAATTATCTGCCAACACAGCTGTGACAAAGAAAACTAGAGAATATGAAAAGTGTAGCGCTTATTTTTGTGCACAAGTCGGTTGACGGCACATGTCAAATGTTGCAAACATACATATAATCTTAATTTCAGTGACACCAAGTGACTAAGTGTCGTCCATGAAAAAAATTTGTAACATAAATCAGAACAAAGCAGTCCTCTATTGTGACCAAACACAAATAACAGTCCAAAAGTGTAGAAAAAAAATGTAGAAAAAGCTTGAAGGTTGAAATGAAGAATTCCACATGGATATGACCCACTTTGTGAAAGGATAGAGACACCACCACTGATATATGGAGGAGGCTTACCAGACGGTGTTGACTTGGTGAGGTATATATCACCCAAGTCAAAACAGGCTTGTATAATCAGTGGGCAAGATGTATCCAGCTGATACCGACAGCATTGGAGTGGAGACCGAGAGTGGATTACCACCGCTGGAATCTTTTTTTTTTTTTTTTTTTTAATAAAGGACTTATCCCAACGGTGTCTGTGTTCTATATTTTTTTACACTTTCTTTGTGAAATGGTAGGGGCACAATGTACCCCATTACCAATTCACATGGGGGGGCGGGGTCCCCTTTGTTAAAGGGGTCTTCCAGATTCTGATAAGCCCCCTGCCCAGACACCCCACAACCACTGGGCAAAGGTTGTGGGGATGAGGCCCTTGTCTCCATCAACATGGGGACATGGTGCTTTGAGGGGTCAGACCCCCAAAGCATCCTCCCAATGTTGAGGGCATGTGGCCTAGTACTGTTCACACCATTTTTAAAATATTTGGGGGGAAATCCACATCATTTTTTTTTTCTTTGATGCAGGGTTCCACTTAATATCCAAACCAGAAGGGCCTGGTAATTGAATTTTGGGGGATCCCCACGCATTTTTTATTTTAATCAATGACTTTTCTCTGTATTGCCGGGAGCCGACAATTCATTATAGCTGCGAGTACTTTTAAATTACCTTTGTTTCCTTCAGAAATGACACTTTGTGCAGGGACAGTTCTAAGCACAGGAAACAAGCGTTACTTCACAGGCATACTATACACACCCCCTAGGAAAGAAATTTAAAGTAGGGCTGTTACTGATTTAAAATTTTCGTGTTCGATTAATCGTTGTTTTTTATCCAAATATCGACTAATTTCGATTAATTATAGCGCACATACAGATCCAACTACTTTTAGCTGATCTCCTTGCATTGTAACTCTGCATTAGTAGTCAATGTGGTATACACAATATACAATCACGTGACACTAGTTTGTTTCCACAATCCATGACTTAACTTCACTGTTCACACAAATACGTTTTAAATTCAAACTGTAGCACTGACGTAAGTAATTTTTTCTTGCTAAACTTTAAGAAAAATGTAGAAAGTTAGTTTAACTTTAATTATAAAACTTATCTAGTATAGTGACTGTCAGTCACTTTATAGTAGGCAAGTAGGCATCACTTTAGCCAGTCACGCAGACATACCAGAGTGTTTACATTTTCTGGAAACAGACATGATTGCATTTTATTGACAATATACCCTGAAGAACTAAACAGTCTTTCGCACGGAACAGATGTTGCCGATACAAAGAATTGTCTGCACAAAACTGCTTAGGACAGGAAAACAATGGTTATTTTTGCCCCCTTCCCCTGATGGAGCCTGATGCATCCTCCTGCTCCACAGATGCAAAGGTACCTCAATCCAATGGGTGCAGTTTGCTCGCATCCAGCAGGGTAAGTCTCACTGTCCAGGCTGTCCGGTGACGTCAAGAATTTTGATCGATCAAAAGAATTAAAGATTGATCGAGGAATTAATCTTTAATTTTCCCAGCCCTAATTTAAAGTAATATTTCACTTGTATTGTTTCACTTTAACCACTTAACCCCCGGACCATATTGCTGCCCAAAGACCAGAGTACTTTTTGCGATTCGGGACTGCGTCGCTTTAACAGACAATTGCGCGGTCGTGCGACGTGGCTCCCAAACAAAATTGGCGTCCTTTTTTCCCCACAAATAGAGCTTTCTTTTGGTGGTATTTGATCACCTCTGCGGTTTTTATTTTTTGCACTATAAACAAAAATAGAGCGCGCGCCCCTAGTGGCGGCTGGAAGAGAGGACGTTATACTACGTGCTCTCGCCCAGCAGAGCCAACTTGCCGACGTAGAATGGCGGTGCGCGGTCGGCAAGTAGTTAAGCATTATCAATCACTGCTCCTGAAAAAACTGCCGTTTTTAAAAGTTTTTTTTTTTATTGATACATATCCCCTGGGGCAGGACCCAGGTCCCCAAACACTTTTTTTAGACAATACCTTGCATATAGCCTTTAAAATTAGCACTTTAGATTTCTCCCATAGACTTTTACAGGGTGTTCCGCGGCTTTTCGAATTTGCCACGAGCACCCCAAATTATTCGCTGTTCGGTGAACAGGCAATGTTCGAGTCGAACATGAGTTCGACTCGAACTCGAAGCTCATCCCTAATCACAAATATTACACCACTCTAACATCTTCAACCCAGCCATTTGATAATATGGCCAACTTCAACCCAGCCATATAGGCTGTATGGAAGTAGAACATTTTGACACCATGATGGCTGAATTCGGTTATTGACTTTGCTATAAATGCTAGGGTAGGTTCCTAAAAGGGTTAAAGGGCGGAGGAAGCCACTTGTATGAGCAGTGAAAGGTCTTCAACCTTACAGAACCAGTCCCCAGACTTCCCAATTTTACCTCCTAACCAACCTCTATTACTTTGGGTTCCTTTCAAAGGGCAGGCTTAGGATACCTGTTTATATTAGTTGCGTCTACATTTTGGACATAGTGATGGCACTTCATTACTTTGTTAATTGGTGTCTGGTGAAGTCCGTGCAGTAAAGAGAAAAAAAAAAATCTTATTTATAGGATTTAATTTTTAAGTGCCAAAAGCCACCCAGTCTCTAGAAACAAATCTTTTCCTGACCTGAATCAACACACCCACACACCTACGTAACTGATGATTAATTCCAGAGACGTACAGCTTCGGGAGCAATACTGCACTGAGCAGCACTTAACATTTGTTCCTTATTGATTTTTCAATTTACTTCAGCATTTACTACTTTGATCTTTTCTGCAGTGGAATTTTTTTTTTTGTTGAAACCGGTACAATAAAAGCATGGCCTATGCCTGGTAACAGGCTTGTATGGTTTGCATTTCTGTATAGCGGAGCAGGAAAAGACCACTTGTTCTCAGCAGGCGTGCAAACTGGAAAATTGGACAGGATTTTAAACAATATATAAATATTCTTCTGCACTATTGGTTAGAATACCGATTCTAGGTAAAGTACAATTGTCAGTGTGTAGCGCATAATAAAGTGACACGATAGCTTAAAGGGAATATGTAGTTACTTATTATTTTTTATTTTTAGAAAAGCATGTTAAATCGGCTTATTTGAAAATGATCTTATTGCAATGTGTTAACCAATTTATCTCTAACAGAGGCTGGATTCACATCCTTGCTTTCCCAGTGAGCATTGTCACGTGTCAACAGTCAATACTGCATGAAGTGCGCACTTTCAACACTTGTTGACCTGTATTTCCATTGCTTTTAATTAAAAACATACAGGTAGGTATGAATCCAGCTTATGATCCCACTCAGTGGCGGCTTGTGAAGTTTTAGGATGGGGGGAGCGCCAAACCCCGCCCTTTTTTACCCCTCCCACTTGCCAAATATGAGCCTGGTCTCAGCAAACCAGTGTGCGTGTCTTAAAGGGTTGTGGCTCTAAGGGGGTGTGGTTGGTGTCTAAAATGAACGAGGGATGGAGGGACAGCAGAAATGTGTATTCCAGAAAGTTTAACAATCAGGAGATAGATACTCCAAACACCTGGTATTAGCGCTTCAATCATCTTGGTGCCATGGTTGTTATGGTGTCAGGATGACTGAAGCGCGTTATTTCTATTACACTTAATATAAAATGAAATCATTCAACTCGCCATAATGCAGAATCGGTGAGAGCCCTGAGCGCGTCACCTGCCATGTTGCCTGCCCCTATCAGCGGAGCCCCTCCTTGCATCAGGTGCCCCCATCAGCGGAGCCCCTCCTTGCATCAGGTGCCCCCATCAGCGGAGCCCCTCCTTGCATCAGGTGCCCCCATCAGCGGAGCCCCTCCTTGCATCAGGTGCCCCCATCAGCGGAGCCCCTCCTTGCATCAGGTGCCCCCATCAGCGGAGCCCCTCCTTGCATCAGGTGCCCCCATCAGCGGAGCCCCTCCTTTGATCAGGTGCCCCCATCAGCGGAGCCCCTCCTTTGATCAGGTGCCCCCATCAGCGGAGCCCCTCCTTTGATCAGGTGCCCCCATCAGCGGAGCCCCTCCTTTGATCAGGTGCCCCCATCAGCGGAGCCCCTCCTTTGATCAGGTGCCCCCATCAGCGGAGCCCCTCCTTTGATCAGGTGCCCCCATCAGCGGAGCCCCTCCTTTGATCAGGTGCCCCCATCAGCGGAGCCCCTCCCTGGGGCTTTCTCTGTGTTCAGTGGAGAGGGACCCTCCGCTCTCCGCTGAACAAAAGGGGACTAGTCCTCACTGCAGCGGACATCTTTTTGTAGCCCGCTGACAGAAATTGTCTGATCTCACACTGAGAACAAAGCACCAGGCCGTAGTGATACACTACAGGGCGCCGAGCAGAAGCTGTATGGTGGGATGGATTGCGCCACAAAGCAGCTCCAAACCCTGCATGTCTCCAGGGCAGTGGGATTCCCACTGCCCTGGAGACGTATCAAAAAGAGCTGTGTCCAAATATACTTGTCAACTTTGATCAGCACTATTTTAACGATATGTAAACGTTCGGTATTAAAAACAAAAGCAAACATGTCTTGCCACCTCTGTGCAGTTGGTTTTGCATGGAGTGGCCCCAATCCTCCTCTGGGGTCCCTCAGAGGCGTTCCTGGCCCCTCCTCTTCTTGAATGCCCCGTCGGAGAAGCGCTCTCCCTTGAGGCACCCATGGGGGTGCGCTGCTGTGTCCTGCTGCATCCATTGACAGACATCAGGACTCAGCTCCCACGTTGTTGAATTTGATAGCAGCGGAAGCCAAAGGCTGCGCTGCTATCTAATCAGGACCCGAGACACTGGCTGGAGTGGGTGTGCTCATCCCAGCATAGGAATGATTGGGCTCAGATAAGTAATAGGGGGGCTGGTGCACTACAAGAGTTTTTTTACCTTAATGCATAGAATGTATTGAGGTGAAAAACTGCAAGGGTATAAGCACCAAAGCACCGACTTCTGTGCAAGGGACATCGGTCCCAAAGTGGAAGTTGCACAGCTGCCTCATCTGTGCCAACCAGTAACGCCTGCCAGTGCCCATAGTGCATAAGAGTGGCACCTATCAATGCCCACAGGTGCCGCCCATCAATGAAGGAGCACAATTACCCGTTTGCAATTTTATAACAAAATATAAAATGATTTAATTCAGTTTTTTGTTTAACAACCAAAAGAAAGCTTGATTTGTGGGGGAAAAAAATTAGTTAATTTTGGTAGTGTTGTATGACCGCGCAATTGTCCAAAGAGAGACAGCGCGGAAAACTGAAAATTGGTCTGGGCAGGTGGGGGGGTTAACTGCCCAGTAAGCAAGTGGTTAAAAGGAAACAAAGTTAAAAGAAAATAACAATTTCCACCATTACAAACATTCAGCCTCCTGGCTTTCTCACTGTCAGCTTCGTGTTTGGTCGCGGGCCACATCTGCCTGCTACAGACATGTTCACACAGGCTGCCACCTGCATCCTTAGACTCCTGTCTTTCTCCTGGAGCCGTCTCCTACTGGGACCCTCCCGACTAGGGATGAGCTCCGGCGTGTTCGCACACGCCACGTGCAGAGCCCGCCAGGAAGTTGGCACTGGGCCGAACTAATCACAGGCAGCGAGACATTTCCCGATCTCTGCAGCCACGCATCGGGACAATGTCTCCCTGCCTGTGATTAGCGCAGCGTCGTACTGACTTCCTGGCGGGCTCTGCACGTGGACTGTGCGAACACGCCGGAGCTCATCCCGACTTCCTAGGCCAGACTTCCTGTCTGCTGGGTAGAGCTATTTCCAAGTCTGGGCTCTAATCCTGGGAAGAATATAAACCCAGCCCACAGGTGTGCAATCAGCATGCCTCTTTGTAAAAAACAGGCTGAAAATGCTAATATACACAGTGACAGGGTCGCCTCGCCAATAGGGTGACCACATTTCCAAACTACCATTCAGGGACACCCTCCCTTCCCAAAAATCAGCTTGTGCTGTAAAGAATCGCAGCACAGTGATTGGACACAAGAGGCGGGATTTATGATTTTTTTTAATCACAAGCAGGGGGCGGGATTGTGCTCCTCCAGGCATTCCCGTCCAGGACAAGTACTGGCGGTGATGTGGCGGCCTTTTTTGGGGGCATCAGATTGGCCTTGGGGGGTGGCTGTGTCAGTTTCATTCCGGGACACTGTATTGTCCTGGAATTAATGTGCCCGGGACAGACCTGCAAAATGCGGGACTGTCTCGGGCAATCCAGGACACGTGGTCACCCTACTCGCCAATAGTAAACAGATATATTCTTGTATACATTTTTGGGGGGAAAATGACTTCTGTTTTATATAGCAGCTTGTGGGCAGAGAGTATCCTTTAAGGTATGCGTGCCATTTACCTGCATAAACTTTTATAGCGAAAGGTATATATTTCGCCATTAATGAGCTCGCTAGGGTATCCTAAACATGATAGATAAATGCAGAGGATAAAGTCTTGTCTTTGTCAGCTAAATAATCGGCTAGCCAAGATCTACTTAAGGATTTCTGCCTATATATTGACGTCTGGAGAATTGTAAAAACTATGCCTGCCATAAAATAGTACATATTTGACAGGGCTCAGCGTGTAGCTGGATCCTTATTAACAGGACTCCCCGCTGGTTTCAGTCTGTAGCAAATAAGGAATAGTTAGGAATGTTAGATGCCAGTCTCAGGATAAGATAGTAAAATATACCTTGTATGTGTAACTGTATACAGCAGGCAAGGCACTGCAGTATGTTCGCCACTGCGTCGCTTTAACTGACAATTGCGCGGTCGTGCGATGCTGTACCCCCAAAAAATTAACCTTTTTTCCCCACAAATAGAGCTTTCTTTTGGTGGAATTTGATCCTTGCTGCGATTTTTTTTTTTATTTTGCGCTTTAAACAAAAAAGAGCAACAATTTTGAGAACACAATACGTATACTTCTACATATATTTGGTAATAAAAAAATCGCAACAATCGTATATTGATTGGCTTGCTCCAAAGTTATAGCATCTACAAAATAGGGGATATATTTATAGCATGTTTATAAAAAAATGTTTTACTAGTAATGGCAATCTGAATTTTTTTTTTTCAGGACTGCAACATGGCGGACACATCGGACACTTGACACATTTTTGGGACCATTGGCATTTATACAGCAATCTGTGCTATAAAAATGCACTTTTTACTGTAAAAATATCACTGGCAGGAAAGGGGTTAACACTAGGGGGCGATCAAGCGGTTAACTGTTCCCTAGTGTGTGTTCTTACTGTGGGGGATGGGACTGATCTAGAGGAAATTACAGATTGTGGTTCCTAGCTATTAGGAAGTCATGATCTGTCTTTGCTCACAGAACAGGGATGTGTGTTTACACACACACACACACACACACGTGTCCCTTTTCTGCCTCTCTTGCCCGTGATTGCTCACGGGTGGTGGTCTTCGCAACCGCCTGTCATGAGCATCGGCACACCCGCGATGCAGCGGGTGAGCGCACCTGCTATCCCGCTTAAAGGGACCGACTTACAGCTACGACGGTTCGTGGGAGCATGCCGACCTAACGATGGTGGCTGGTCGGCACGTGCTTAAACAATCCTCACCCACAGAGACCAGATTTTATTTCCTTGCATGGAAGTTCAAGGCTTATCAGCAAATAAATCAAGTGGTGAAAACCTCACAAAGGGGACACCCGTTCTGGTGACAACTTTCTGGAATTTTGACCCACTTTCTTGTTTGAAAGCTCCCGATAGAGGATACAGACAGAAATACCGCCCAGACAGATGCTCTAGCCCAGGGGTCTCCAAACTTTGAAAACAAAGGGCCAGTTTATTGACCTTCAGACTTTAGGGGGGCCGGACTATGGCTATTGGTGGTGGAAATTTTCTTGGCATCGGTGGGAGTAAACATTGCCATAATTGGTATTGGGGGGGAGAAGCAGTGCCCCATCATTGGTTTAATTGGATGGAACAGTGCCCCTTTATTGGTAACATTGGGAGGGTAGTAATAATACCCCATCATCGGTATCTTTGGAAATCAATAATGCTCCATCATTAGTATCAGTGGGTGGAATAGTGTTCCATTATTGGTGTCAGTGGGGGATATTGTGCTTCATTGCTGGTGTCAGTTGGCAGAATCTTGTCTTGTATCTTTGGGAGTAGTGACCCAAGGGCCGGATAAAGGCAAGCAAAGGGCCGCATCTGGCCCAAGGGCCTTAGTTTGGAGACCACTGCTCTAGCCCTTTCCCAGGCCTGGTTCACACCTATGCAGTTTGCCCATTTGAGATGCAGTTTGCCCATTCCAATACACGTCCATTGAACCAAAAAGCAGAAAAGTCCTTGGCCCTTTCTATAAAATGCACAGGTATGAACTATATCCATAGGAAACCATTGTTAATGGACTGTAGTGTTTCTGTAAAACTGAAAACGCACAAAAAAATGCATAGGTGTGACCCAGGCCTTAAAGTAGATCTACACTCCATTACCAAAATATCATAACAGCTTTAAGGTCACATTCACACCTGCCAAAAGGGCCCAACAGTGTTTGCATGTGAGAACCCTAGTGAGGGTTACCAGCGACTATCTGTGGAAGGTGGCCCCATTAAAGGCAATGAGGCTTTAGGCTACCACAGCAAATTGTGGCAATCACGGCGACCGGCCCTGGACACAAACCGTCTGTTACTCTGACACTCGCTGCCAATGGAAGCGAAAAATGCCCATGCCAACTCCCACTGTGCAAAGTAAATGGTGTTGTCACCAATATATTCACACATATAGGAAGACTCCAAAATACTCCTGATACAAAAGCCTACTTTTTATTCAAATACTTGAGAATTGTGTTTTTATATATATATATACACATTTTTTTTATTATAATATATATATATATATATATATATATATATATATATTATAATAAAAAAAATATTTAACTAAAATAAAGGCCTTGTCAAAATAAAATATACCCCTCTCAAAAGAAAAAAATGATTACAAAATGTAAAAGCCCAACTTTTTTTTTTTTTTGCTGCCAAACGTAAAAAAAAAAGTTATGCTATGGCCAGGACATCAGGTCAAAGTGACAACTGACCTTAAAGTATATTTTCACTTTTGCAGCCAAACTGGCATAACGCCTAAAATACCAACCCTGGGACAAACGCTCACCTTTTTTTCTTAACCACTTAATTCCCAGACCATTTCACTGGCCAAAGACCAGTCCACTTTTTGCGATTCGGCACTGCGTCGCTTTAACTGACAATTGCACAGTCGCGTGACGTGGCTCCCAAACAAAAATTGTCCTTTTTTTCCCCACAAATAGAGCTTTCTTTTGGTGTTATTTGATCATCTCTGTGGTTTGAATTTTTTGCACTATAAACAAAAATTGAGCGACCTTTTTGAAATTTTTTTTTACTATAATATCCCCAAAAAATATATAAAAAAACATATTTTCCTCAGTTTAGGCCAATATGTATTCTACATATTTTTGGTAAAAAAAAAATGTTAAGTGTTTGCTTGGTTTGCGCAAAAGTTATAGCGTGTACAAAATAGGGGATAGTTTTATGGCATTTTTATTAATTTTTGTTTTTACTAGTAATGGTGGTGATCAGTGATTTTTATTGTGACTGCGACTTTAGGGCGGACACACCATTTTGGGACCATTGTAATTTTTACAGCAATCGGTGCTATAAAAATGCACCGATTACTGTAAAAATAAAAACATGGTGATTGATGACTGATAAAATACACATGTCCATTATAAGGTCGGTTGTCACTTTGACCTGATGTCCTGGCCATAGAAGACTTTTTTACATTGTGTTATTTTTTTTCTTTTAAGAGGGGTATATTTTATTTTGACAAGGCCTTTATTTTAGTAAAAAAAAAAATATATATATATATATATATATATATATATATATATATATATATATATATATATATATATATATATATATATATATATATATATATATATATATATATATATATATATATATATATATATATATATAAAAAAAAACATCCTCAAGTATTTGAATAAAAAGTAGGCGTTTGTATCAGAAGTATTTTGGAGTCTTCCTATATGTGTGAATATATTGGTGACAACACCTTTGCACAGTGGGAGTGGGCATGGACGCTTAAGGGGTTAAGTGTGACCTAGGGAGTGGTTCTGAATGTTGGGGGGCGTGGCTTGCCGCAACATGTCACTGATCGCTGTTCCAGATGACAGGGAACAGACTATTGGTGACATGTCGGGGGATGGACGGGGAGATGTCGTCTTTACACTGACATCTCCCCATTCAACGGGACACTGGCTGACATCGAGTCTGCGGGTCCCGCCGCCAGCGCGCGAGCACAACCCTCACAAATTAAAAGGGACGTATATACGCCCATTTGTGCAGCCGTGCCATTCTGTCGACGTAAAAGTGCGTGCGGCGGTTGGGAAGCGGTTAACCACCCCTTCACTCCGATATACGTCGGCAGAATGGCATGGCTGGGCACATCCACATACCTGTACGTGGCCCTTTAAGCCCAGCCGTGGGGTCGCGCGCGTGCATGCGACCCGGTCTGAAGCTCCGTGGCCGCGGGACCTGCGGACCTGATCGCCGCTGGAGTCCCGCGATCGGTCCCCGGAGCTGAAGAACGGGGAGAGCTGTGTGTAAACACAGCTTCCCCGTTCTTCACTGTGGTGGCGTCATTGATCGTGTGTTCCCTTTTATAGGGAAACACAATCGATGATGTCACACCTACGGCCACACCCCCCTACAGTTAGAAACAGAGATGAGGTCACACTTGACCCCTTCAGAGCCCCCTTGTGGTTAACTCCCAAACTGCAATTGTCATTTTCACAGTAAACAATGCATTTTTAATGCATTTTTTGCTGTGAAAATGACAATGGTCCCAAAAATGTGTCAAAATTGTCCGCAGTGTCCGCCATAATGTCAGTCACGAAAAAAATCGCCGATCGCCGCCATTAGTAGTAAAAAAAAAACAAATTTATAAAAATGCAATAAAACTATCCCCTATTTTGTAAACGCTATAAATTTTGCGCAAACCAATTGATAAACGCTTATTGCGATCGGCCTAAACGAAGGAGAATTTTTTTTTATAAATTTTTGGGGATATTTATTATAGCAAAAAGTAAAAAATATTGCATTTTTTTCAAAATTGTCGCTCTATTTTTGTTTATAGCGCAAAAAATAAAAACCGCAGAGGTGATCAAATACCACCAAAAGAAAGCTCTATTTGTGGGAAAAAAGGACGCCAATTTTGTTTGGGAGCCACGTTGCACGACCGCGCAATTGTCAGTTAAAGCGACGCAGTGCCGAATCACAAAAACTGGCCTGGTCCTTTAGCTGCCTAAAGGTCGGGGTCTTAAGTGGTTAAGGAAAGACTTGCTGTAAACTAAGTTTAACCTAACACAAAGTCCCTATCAAAATTATAGTGCATTTTTGGTAAAAATGGAATGAATTACTAGTGGGATTAGAATGGTGCCAAAAACAGAATACATCAAAGTAATACAATTTACAAACTTTAATTGATACGTAATAAAAACGAATACAAAATAAATATGGTTAAAAACATGGTGATTGATGACTGATAAAATACACATGTCCAGGATATGGTCAACTTGGATCCATCAGGCAAAAGCTGGTACTGCAGTGTTGGCTCCCGACATGCTCAGGCCTGATTCACGCCTATTCAGGTTGTAGTTTGTATATTCCAGGTGAACGTTGCGCTTTTCAATACACATTTTTGATCAATTCAAGTTTATGGAACCAAAAACCAGAAAAAAAGTTCCTGGCCCTTTCCATAAAATGCACAGACCACACGACACTAAAATCCTGCGCTCATGGGAGAACACATTGCAAACTGTCTCTTGGTGATTAGAGAAAAAAATCAATCCTTTATTCAGCCATAAAGTAAAATTAGATTCCAGTCCTAAATGCACTCCAATAATAAGAGGTGCACTTGAGAAATCCCCTGTGATCCTTTGTGGATCTCTTGTTGTTTGAGTCCATTTAGGACTGGATTCTTTTCTTTTACTTTATGACTGAATAAATGATTGCAGACTGTCTCTTGGTGATTAGAGAAAAAAAATCAATTAGCCAGATTCAGAAAGACTGGCTTAACTTTGAGCCAGCGTAGCGTATCGCATATACGCTACGCCGCCGTAAGTCAGAGAGGCAAGTGCTGTATTCACAAAGCACTTGCCTCCTAAGTTGCGGCGTAGCGTAAATAGGCCGGCCTAAGCGCGCCTAATTCAAATGAGGAACAGGGGGGCGTGTTTTATGTTAATGACTCGTGACCCGAAGTGATTGACTTTTTTTAACGAACGGCGCATGCGCCGTCCGTGGACATATGCCAGTGTGCATTGCTCCAAAGTACGCCGCAAGGACGTATTGGTTTCGAAGTGAATGTAAATTACGTCCAGCCCTATTCGCGTACGACTTACGCAAACGACGTAAAAAGATAGGCTTTTTCCGACGTCCATACCTTGCATGGGCTGCGCCACCTAGGGAGCAGCTTTATCTTTACGCCGGCGTATCTCTTACGCAAACGACGTAACTAATTGCGACGGGCGCACGTATGTTCGTGAATCGGCGTATCTTGCTCATTTGCATATTCAACTCGGAAAACGAAAGCGCCACCTAGCGGCCAGCATAAATATGCACCCTAAGATACGACGGCGTAGGAGACTTACGCCGCTCGTATCTTAGCCTAATTTAAGCGTATCTGTTTTCCAGATATATTTGTCTATTTTAATACAATAATTTAATATCCATTAGTAATATACTGTATTTTTGTAAATTTGAACACAATATATTGATTTACAGGATTAAAATGCTACTTGCCAGGTTTGAAGATTCTTAGTTCATGATCCCGGTGTGAACAAACTGAAATGTGAGTTGAAGAAACCAGCTAGATCACACCTGTAACTCATTCCCCTTTTATTATCTAGCTGAAGGGAAGAAAAAAAATGCTATTTGAAAAGTGACAGAAAATGTGAGAAATGTGTATTAAAAAGCTGATTTGGCGTTTGCAGGTGCAGCGTCCAAGACTGAAAAAAAAAAATCCGATTAGCCCAGGTTCACACTGTGAAGCCGTGCGTGTTTAGGTGAACTCGCACTATTTCACTCCCGCTCGTCAGTCCCGATTTCGGCTGCGATTAGTTTCTGCACAGATGTCGTAAATTGTGGGCTGAAATCGCAAAATGGTACAGAAACGACTTTTTGAAATTGGTGCAGCGCCGGAGATGCGGTGTCGCACCGATTAGGACGGTGCCATTGCTGGCAATTGCCGCCGTTTTGACATGTCAAAATGCACCAGTGTGAACCAGGGCTTAAATATGTTGCTGCTGGACACTGTGCCCAACAGCATTTGAAAACTCCGGTGGCTGTATGTGTTCAGGGGCGTATGCTTGGAACAAAGAAATTCTGTGTTCCACTTTTCAGAGGGTGGTTGTTAGCGTAAATCACCCGGCGCAAGCCCGCCTAATTCAAATTAGGCGGGTAGGGGGCATATAGCATTTAAATTAAGCGCGTTCCCGCGCCTAACGTAATGCGCATGCGCTGTCCCTAAAATTTCCCGACGTGCATTGCGCTAAATGACGTCGCAAGGACGTCATTGGTTTCGACGTGAACGTAAATGGCGTCCAGCCCCATTCACGGACGACTTACGCAAATTTAAAAATGTTGACGCGGGAACGACGGCCATACTCAACATTGGTTGCCCCTCATATAGCAGGGGCAACTTTACGCGTCGCAAATCTAACGTAAACGTCGGAACTTCACTGCGTCGACCGCGCGTACGTTCGGGAATTTGCGTATTTTTCTAACTTGCATACTCGACGGGGAAAACGACGGAGGTGACACCAAGCGGCAAAAAAATAATTGCATTTAAGATCCGACAGCGTAAGAGCCTTACGCCTGTCGGATCTAATGGATATCTATGCGTAACTGATTCTAAGAATCAGTCGCATAGATTCGACGGCTCAGATTAGGACTTACGACGGCGTACATTGCGTTGCGCCCTTTGAGAATCTGGTCCAAAGAGTGTAGCACTGGATAAAAAGTGACATAAAAGGAATAAAAATTCATAAAATCAGTGCAATGTCCATAGATCATGCAACGTTCTTGGAACATGCATGAACAGTTCATAAACGTGAATATCCAATGAAAATCAATGTGGAAATAAAAGTGGTGGCAATCAATTCCTGTGCAGCCCGCCACCTCAGGTAAAATTGAAGACTTACCGAAAAGCCTGCGACTACCCTTGTTAGGGGAGGTCAAACAAGGCTTGGCAGAATGATGTCTTCACTGAATCATGTTATGCTCCTCAGTCAGCTACAGGCGATGATGGGCTAAAAGCGATGATTTGCACAGTTAGAAATGCAATCCATACACATCAATGTAAATAACCTTCCATGGGTGCGGAGGCAGGGACCCACCTGATGAGCAAATATGTTTCAAGGAAGGAAAGAAAACATCCAATAGTGTAGGAGTTCGTCCGAAAATGTATAAAAAAATATTCAAAAGACAAAAGGATCAAGTCCTCATATAGATAAAAGCGCCTTGCAAGGTTTAAAACCGATCTGGTGAAGTATCAAGACTTCCGATTCGCACATGCGCAGTGCGTGTACGCGACGACCCTACGACCGTTTCGTCATAACTGACGTCAGGGGTAATCGGTGCATATTTATACCTCTTATCACTCTGCAAATGACAAAGGCCCCCGAAAATGTCAAGTGTCCGATGTCGCAATATTACCAAAAATCACAGATCACCGCCATTACTAGTAAAAAAAAAATGTAAATGCCATAATTCTTTCCCATATTTTGTAAACGCTATAACTTTTTCGTAAACCAATCAATATACGCTTATTGCAAATTTTTTTTTTTTTACCAAAAATTTGTAGAAAAATACATATTGGCCTAAACTGAGGATTTTTTTTTTACAAATTGGGATATTTACTATAGCAAAAAAATAAAATATATATTTTTTTGATATTGCCGTTTTTTTTTTTGTTAAAAGCGCAAATAATAAAAACCGCAGAGGTGATCAAATGCCACCAAAAGAAAGTTCTATTTCTGGGGAAAAAAGGACGTTAATTTTGTTTGGTTACATCGCACAAAAGCGCAATTGTCAGTTAAAGCGAAGCAGTTGCGAATCACAAAAAATGGCCTGATCATTGGGCAACCAAATCTTCCAGGGCTGAAGTGGTTAAGGTGCAACTCCACTTTTGGGACAAAACAAACTTATTTTTTTAATGCTGTGATAGTTGGACAACTAGTCATGCAACACTGTACTCAAATTATTTTATAGATATTAGGACACACAGAGCTCTTGGTATATAAAACCACTTTTTATTTTTTACTATATAAAGCAAAAAAATATACTTTCTAATATAAAAGATATCAAATAAAATGTCAGGACAGTATCAAATGTTGGAAGGTTGGGACTAGGGATGCACCAATACCGGTATTGGTATCGATACCAAGCAGTAGCGTGAGTATCGGTGCTCCCCCCCCCCCCCCCAAATGCTCCCAATACCGAAACTGATACTTTGCCGTGCAATTTGCGTCAAAACAAAATAAATGGGCGCAAATCACACTGCAAAGAATGGCATGCGATTTGAACAGGAATGTGGTGTAATTCCTGTCCTAATCGCATGTTGTTTCCCCCACAGCTCTTGTGTATATAGAAAGTGAAAAGAGTTTTCTAGAGGGTAGTTTAAAGTTAGAACAGTACATATCTGGCCACATGCAATAAAATCTACATGGGTGTCCCGGTGCACTAATGGCAAATCGCAGCCGCTGGAGGTGCTCACAGGGCTGGAGGAGATGTAGAAGCGGTCTTCCTTCAAGCTATCATTTTGCGGGGGACGGGGACACCCAGGGACTTAACTAGAACCCTCAGGGCCCCGGTGCAAGAAACCATGATGGGGGGGGGGGGGCCCCTGACCCCCGGGCTTCCAATTTTGGGAGGGTGTCCATGCATATCCCCCCAGCGCAATCACGGCGGCCCTTTACCATGTGATTAGCTGATCACATGTCAACAGACTTGCCGGTTATCGGAAGCCCTTTTCTCCCGTTCTGTGTAAGAAAAAGAGAGGCAGGGCCGATCCACCCTATAGGCTCACTATGCAAGCCGCTTAGGGCCCCCCAAATTACTAGAGGCCCTGCCTGGTGAGAATTTTCGGCCCCCCACCCCTCAACTCGCTGGCCTGCATGGGAGAAGAGGTAAGAAGCCAGCACCCCCCACTTCTCACTTTAATGTAAGATGTCATTTCCGACAGAACACCCACTCCCCCCCCATCACTGTCGGCAGCGCCACCCCCCGCTTCTCAACTGTAATGTGAGATGTAATTTTCGGCAGCCCCTCCCCCACTTTAATGTGACATGTAATTTTGCTTAGGGCCCCAGGGAGGTCAGGATCGGCACTGAGGAGAGGCATTAACTGCCAAGAATGTCCGTAAATTGTTTATACTGATAATCAGTGCTCATCAATACCGCCTATTAGTGCTGCATTTCAGTGCCGCCTATTTGCGCATCAATACTGCTCATCAATGCTGCCTATCGGTGCAGCTCATCAATGCCCATCAGTGCCACGCCGCCAATTTGTGCCACAGATCATTGCTCATCAATGCCACCTATAAGTGCCCATCAGTGCCTCCTTTCAGCACTGCCTATCAGTGCAGCCAATCGGTGCTCATCAATGCTGCCTGCCTCTTCAGCATAGCTGAGAGGACAGTTCTCCCTGCCCCCTCCTTCCTCTCTCGCACAGGATGACACAACCGATCTGCTCCCCCCTCCTGGGTGTGTAAGTCAAGTGTGAAGCTAACGAGTTCACACCTCCAGCGGTACACACAGGAGGGGGAGAAGGAGCAGATCGGCTCTGTTATCCTATGCATGGGAGGGGGGAGCAGGGAGAACGGTCGGCTCTGAGCTGTACGAGAGACTCTCTCCGCTCAGAGCCTTGGCACCAGCAACAAACAGTGGCGGAATGCCAGGGCCCAGTCACAAGTGCGACTGCTGTGACCCTGATAGTTCCGCCACTGGGGACACCTATGTAAATTCTGCATGTGACCAAAGGTGTACTGTGAGTTCCAAAAAAATAAACTTCCCTTTCTATACACGCACACACATGAGCAGAGGGCAAAATCACATGCGATTATTTGAACTGTGATTTGCACCAATCGCATCGCAAAGTATCAGAACTCGGTATCAGTGAGTGTTTGACCAAAAGTTCTGGTACTAGTCAATAAAAAAATGGTATCGGTGCAACCCTAGTAGAGACCCCAATGTGATCGCATTTTTTTCCACAATTTTTGAAATGAAGAAACATGCTGATATTGAGATGTATATATAAATACCCAGTTTAGGTATTCACAAATGTTCAAAACACCCCTGTGATCTTCATAGACAATAGGCCCCATTCACAATTTTTTTTAAAGCCAACCCCCCCCCCCCTTCCTCCACTAAAAATTATATTGGTATCTTACATTCATTGGTTGCTTACAATTTTTTTTCCCACTTCCTGACCTGAGGCACTGGTGATGTAGTCCTGGCCTCACAGATGCATCCTGGGAAGGCTACGTCCCGAGTCCTATGACTCTCAGATGTGCCGTGTTATATGTTCCAGGAGGCAGATGCTGCAGCATTCCATGAAGTAGTAAAGGAAGACGGATTCCATCTGCCCTCAGTGAAAATGGTCACGGTGAGGAGAATGGAAAAGAAAAATTAGGTATGCAAGCAAGAAAAAACCTGCAATTATCTACGAGTAGCCGTTATTGCCATTCTTAAACTTTTGTAAAGGTGTCTAGGCTGTAATTTCTAAGACAAAGGTAGGTTCCTCTTTAAAAAGGGGTTTCATTGCAGGGTGCATCAGGATTATGGTTGCCCTCAAAGTGCCGGCTGAATCTGTATAGCAGATGATGCAAGTCTGAAAAGGAGGGACAGACAGAACATGGTACTGGTATGGTGGTCTGTCTGATCAGTCTCCAAAAACATTTCTTGTGGATGATACCTTGCATCAGATGTCAAAAGCCCCTCCTCCATCAGAATTCGAGTCCCCCCCCCCCCTCCCTTCCATCAGTGCACATTCGCAGGGCCAGGACAATTGGTGGGCAGGAGGGGAAGCTGCCCTGGGCACTCTGGCATGTGAGGTGGGGGAGCACCACATGGAGCCTATTGGGAGGAGGAATTTGGGGGTAAGAGTTCTAGGAGGGGAAATTTGGGGATGTGTGCTAGTTGTGCTTTAGGTGTATTTGTTTTGGTAGGAGGAATGGGGGAAGAAGATTTGTGCTAGGAGGGTTTTTTGTGCTAGAAAATGCGATATGGTGGAAGGGATTTGTGCTAAGAGGGGAGAATGTTTTGTCGGGGGGGATTTTTGCTATTAGGGATGATTTGGGTGGGGTTATTTGCTACGGGGGGCAAGTTTGTGGGGGGGGGATCTTGTGCTAGGATGGGGGAGTTGAATTTGTACTATGTGGGGGGATTTTGAGTTTGGGGGAGAGGATTTGTGGGGTAGATTTGTGCTTGGTGTGGGGATTTCAGCATGGGACGGCTTTTATGCAGATAAGGAAGTGGATGGACAGCCGCACTCCAAGTAGGTCTTTAAAAGAAGACGTGCTCTTTATTTAAAAGGAAAAATGCACAGCATACAAACAGCATACAGTGGGGAGAACAGCTGACGCATTTCGCATTAAGAACTAATGCTTAGTCATAGCTACTGGGACGGCTTTTACTATTAGGAGAGGGAATTTATGCTGGGGGGGAAGCATGCAGATTAGTGTTCATTTTTTTAGGGGGGGGGGTGAGAAAAAATGTTGCTGACACATAATGCTCCTACATTTTGGGGGACCCAATTTGTCAATTTCACCCTGGGCTCTACATGACTTTGTCCCGGTATTGCACATCCCTTGCCTTGTGCTAGTGCCAGGTGGAGGCTGGGGGCAGAGCAAGGAAGCAGACCGTGAAGAGTCTGGAGAAGGGCTATAGTCAGCGAGGTGGAGACAAGGAGCCGCGGCTGCACAGAGAGACAAAGGATCTATAGGAGTCCTGTCCTCTGTTGCCAACTGCTGGGACAGGATGGGGGGCGGGGGGGCGAAGATGAGGGGTGTGCTGCATGAGATGCACGAGGGTCACATGAAATGGCCTGGCATGCTGAATTCAGCCTTAAAAAGAAAAAAAAAATTGGCAGAACTCCGCTTAAAATTGTAGGTATTGGAATTTCCTTCCAAATTTGGCTGTTGGTGAACGTAGCGATAATTAATGTATCCGAAGTTACGAATTGTCCGAAATAACGAATGGCACATCTAAATGGAACGTAACGAATTAATGATAAAAAAACTTTTTCCATTTGTTTATATGCGACGTTCGTTATTTCGGATAATTTGTAACTTTGGATAAATTCGTATTCATTTGAAATTTGAAAGGAAATTCCAATACTTATAATCTTATAGTTATTAAGTATATTAAAATTATTGGGCCAGATTCACAGTGGAGATACGACGGCGTATCTGCTGATACGCCGTCGTATCTCTGTTTCTATCTATGCGACTGATTCATAGAATCAGTTACGCATAGATAGCCCTAAGATCCGACAGGTGTAATTGTTTTACACTGTCGGATCTTAGGATGCAGTACCCCGGCCGCCGCTGGGGGGAGTTTGAGTCGTAAACCAGCGTCGGGTATGCAAATTAGGAGTTACGGCGATTCCCGGCGGTTTTTCGCGTTCGCTACGTCGCCGCTAGTCTAGTTTCCCGTCGCAAAGTTAGTCGTTTTTTTTGGTGCCTTAACTTTACACAGCAATCGTATTGCTGTATAAAGTATGGCCGTCGTTCCCGCGTCGAAATTTAAAAATAACGTCGTTTGCGTAAGCCGTCCGGGAATACGGAATTACGCTATGCGCGTCGCCGTTCGAAAAAATGACGTCACGGCGTGCAATGCACGGCGGGAGTTCGGAAACGGAGCATGCGCGGTAGGTCCGGCGCGGGAGCGCGCCTAATTTAAATGGCACACGGAGGCCGCCGCCGTAGGTTTTCATCGCAAGTGCTTGGTGAATCAGGCACTTGCGATGAAATATTGCGGTGGTGTAACGTATCTACGATACGTTACGCCGCCGCTGCCCTACGTGAATCTGGCCCTTTATTATTTTCAGATTTTCGTATTCATATTTTCAGATGTTCTAATTTTTCTCATTTCTTGTGCATAGGGCGGCCTATTGTAATGAATGTGTAGGAACACGCTGAAAACATGAGTGCGCTCACACCTGTAGGAGTGAACATGGCCTGACCCTTTCCCAAAAAGTCTCTGCATTGAACCGGCCTGTTAGTAGGTACGTGGAGGCGCCATTAACAATGCTGAAGGGCCGCGTAGTGCGAACATAGCCTTGCGCTTTCAGTTACTGCCCTTTACAAATCGCCGTCCCCCCTTTCAGTAAGCCCCTGGAAATCCTACCCCACTTTTCATGAAAATTAATCATTTCCTGCAGCGTAATAAAGTCCATCAGTCCTGATTGAGAAATGCGATTCAGCACGAGCAGCGGATTTCCTACCAGAAAAAAAAATAGATGCGTATGGATAAATGTTAAAAATAAATTCCATTTAAAAACGTCTTTGACATCTGAGTCAGTCATGTAAACCCGATTGTTCTCGGCAGGCTGTCATCTTCTCAGGCCTACAGAGTTTTGTTGCAGCAGGGACCAAATTAATCACAGCGGGAGACGGAGTAAGTTCTGTAGAAAACGCAATCTGCGTGCCGAGACCGTTCAGCAGTTCTAGGTCATCCATATTCCGGAGGCTTCTGCTGCATCGGATTTTATTGTCGTCGTCCCAGGGAGGGAGGGATCCCACCGCTGTATGTCAGACTGATGTATTGGGTCTAATACTCTGTTTTTGGTTCCGGTACTTTTGGGTTCTGCTTTCTATATGCATGTGATGCAGCGGCCAGACGTCAGTATACTGTTCTCAATAAACTGGCACAAGCAAGGCACATCCAGGATACCGGTATGGCGGGCACCATAGGATTTCGGTAGCTGCCCTGCGATGAGGAGACGAACGTAACAGGCACTTGCTATAACCAAGAGCTGCCGAGCCATTACCTGATGGGGGGGAAATAATCGTTATACACACACTTTATGAATGATAAGAAATACTTAATCCATTTTGTAATAAGGCTATAACACTTACCTTGCGCTTCTCCACCTTCTGTTTGAGGATGCCCCACAGATGCTCAATAGGGTTTAGGTCTGGAGACATGCTTGCTGCCATCAGGGGGGTACAGGCAGTACACCTGTAAGGGGCCCGGTGGTCCCCAGGGGCCCAGATGGCACCCCCCTTTTATTTGTCAGCACCCAAAACCCCCCCCCGACCTCTAAGGGGCCTGGTGGTCCCCAGGGCCCTGGATGGCATCCCCCTTTTTTTTTTCTCTCGTCAGCACCCAACCCCCCCCCCCGACCTCTAAAGGGCCTGGTGGTCTCCAGGGTCCCGGATGGCAACCCCCTTTTTTTTTTCCGTCCGCACCCAAAGCCCCCTGACCTCTAAGGGGCCCGGTGGTCCCTAGGGCCCTGGATGGCATCCCCCTTTTCCACCCAAAGCCCCCCGGACCTTAATTTGTGGCGGCAGACCCCCGCTTCTCAACTTACGACACTCCCCCCACTTCTCAACTTGAGTCTCCCCCCCCGCCGCTTCTCAATTTGCGGTGGCAGCACCCCCCCCCCCTAGTTCTCTGCTTGAAGCTGTGTAAGGGGCCCCAAAATTCCTGATGGCGCCCCCGGCCAGACTGGGAATAAAAGCCAGCCCTGGAAAAAAAATTCATACCAGCCCCATAGGCATAGATTCGATTCATCCATGGGCAGGCTGGTCGTACCCATGGTGATCTATCCATCGACTTGGGCACAACCATCCTGTCTTCTATTTTTTTTTACATTCGATTACTGCCGGTGGCTATAGACGCAAGCCATAATTGTGTTCTGCTGGCCAGGAAGGCTCCCCTCCAGCAGAACACAATGGCACTGTCTGTGTGAGGAATTCCCTCCCTCAACACTGAATCCAGAAAAGAAAAACGATTCATCTATGGTCTGCTTTAGAGAAACAGATCTGTCAGATTTAAAAGACTCTGAATTTACATAAACGGGACATTCCGCATACTCACTTCTGGTTCATCCCAGAGGATGAGAGGAGTCTTCTGGCTGAACAGCACAGGCTTGTGTCTGGATTCACTGGCCAGCAGGGGGCTCTCCTCCGTCATGGGGTCTTCTGTGCTGCTCTGTGCAAACATTGGGTCAGCAGGAATTTCTATTACAATAAATAGTTGGTCCAAGCAATGTCTGACATCATCCTGTGTGTGGGAAAGAGAGAAGATACAATGTGACACCTTAAAGAAATTTTTAAAACACAACTAGCTAAAAAGAAGGCAAGATTGAGGATATATACTATGGGGTAGATTCAGGTAGGGAGCGCGTATTTGTGTGCAGGCGTAACGTATCCTATTTACGCTACGCCTCTGCAACTTTGACAGGCAAGTGCAGTATTCACAAAGCAAAGTTGCGGCGGCGTAGCGTAAATAGGCCGGCGTAAGCCCGCCTAATTCAAATGTGGAACATGTGGGCGTGTTTTATGTTAATTTATTGTGACCCCACGTAAATGACGCTTTTTACGAACAGCGCATGCGCCGTCCGTGAAAGTATCCCAGTGCGCATGCTCCAAATTACCCGCAAAAAGCCAATGTTTTCGACGTGAACGTAAATGACGCACAGCCCTATTCGCTAAACGACTTACGCAAACGACGTAATCTACGGAAAATTCGACGCTGGCCCGACGTCCATACTTAACATTGGCTGCGCCTCATATAGCAGGTGTAACCTTACGCCGGAAAAAGCCTTACGTAAACGGCGTATCTGTACTGCGATGGATGGGCGTACGTTCATGAATAGGCGTATCTAGCTGATTTACATATTCTAGGTGTAAATCGGTGTACACGCCCCTAGCGGCCAGTGTAAATATGCAGTTAAGATACGACGGCGTAGGAGACTTACGCTGGTCGTATCTTAGGCAAATTCTGGCATATCTGATTCTTTGAATCAGGCGCCAAGATACGACGCCTCAGACTCAGATACGACGGCGTATCTGGAGATACGCCGTCGTATCTCCTACCTGAATCTGGCCCTATATTTTCTGGCAACGTGTGCAAGAGAGGAGTACAGAGGGTATGAAACTGGGCAGTATATGTAGAACTACGGGTGTACACGGGGCAGTATACACAGTGGGGGAGTAGGGGTGTACATGGGGCAGTATATTCGGGAGAGGAGTACGGTTGTATGATATGGGGCAGTATATACAGGAGTACAGGTGTATATGGGGCAGTATATACAGGAGAGAGTACGGTGTATATGGGGCAGTGCATACAGGAGGACAGGTGTATTTGGGGCAGTATATACAGGAGAGGAGTATTGGGTGTATGATATGGACAGTACATATAGGGGTATGTTAGAAGGCAGCATGTGCAGGAGAGGAGTACAGAGGGGTATATTATGAGAAAGTATGTGAAGGAGAGAAGTGCAGGGGATATTATATAATGCAGAATATACAGGAGAGGAATGTGGAGGGCAATGCATGACTCTGAACCATGGCAGGCGGTATACAGGGCCATCCCCAGCAATCGGGAGAAGACAGAAGTCCACCTCCTGCCCACTGCTGGAGCCAAAAAACAGGGATCTGATTTAAAGAGACTGTGATTAGGAGACTTAAAGCTGAACTCTAGGCAGATATAAAAGAATAAATGCAGCTCTTAAATAACACATCTTAATGTACTTTTTAAAGGCAAGCAGTATAAGTACATTTGGCCTGGTATCGGCCCCCTTCAGTACCTATAAAGGACTGGAATGTGAGGAAAAAGCAGCACAAGGAGCCATTCACTTCAAATCTAGACAAGAAGCATGCTGAGAGGGGGAGAAAGCAGAGGAGCAGAGCTAACCACTGTGCTGCTTTTTCTTTCACTGTCCAGTCATAGGTTGGGGGCATGTCCAGGATGACCTGGAAAAATGAGTTGAATAATGCTGGCCATTAGAGCTCTGATGTAGATCAACAGCTGGCCATTAGACTTGGAGGACATCTAGGAAAAAAAAATCATAGCAGAGGAAACCTCTGAGCTCATAAGAATTGTAGCAAAAGACATGTGCAAAATTTTTGTTTCATTTGTGCTTTTTCATTTTTCGGGTCATTCGTTATGATCGCAATTTGTAAATTCGAAAAAAAAATCTGAAGTTCAAAAAAATTCTGAAAAAAAATGGAAATTTGAAAACCCCAAAATTCGAAAATCTGAAATAACTTGACTATTACTATTATAGGTATTGGAATTTCCTTTCAAATTTGTCTGTTAGTGAACGTAACGAATATACATTTATCCAAAGTTACGAATTCTCCAAAATAACTAATGCCGCATCTAAACAAATGGAACAGAACAAATTAATAATAATAAAAAAAAAAATATTGTAAATTGTTACGTTTCATTTGATTAGATGCAGCATTCGTTATTTTGGATAACTCTTAACTTTGGATAAATGTGTATTTGTTGCGTTCACTAACAGCAACATTTGAAAGATCATTCCAATACCTAGAATTTAATAGCTAGTAATGGTTACGTTTATTCTAAATTATATTTCGAATTTGTGATTTTCTTTTTTGAATTTGTGATTTTTCTTTTTTGAATTTTTTTGAATTTGTGATTTTCTTTTTTGAATTTGTGATTTTCTTTTTTGAATTTGTGATTTTTTCTTTTTTGAATTTGTGATTTTTCTTTTTTGAATTTGTGATTTTTCTTTTTTGAATTTGTGATTTTTCTTTTTTGAATTTGTGATTTTTCTTTTTTGAATTTGTGATTTTTCTTTTTTGAATTTGTGATTTTCTTTTTTGAAATTGTGATTTTTCTTTTTTGCATTTTTTTGAATTTGTGATTTTCTTTTTTTGAATTTGTGATTTTTCTTTTTTGAATTTGTGATTTTTCTTTTTTGAATTTGTGATTTTCTTTTTCGAATTTGTGATTTTATTTTTTGAAATTGTGATTTTTCTTTTTTGCATTTTTTTGAATTTGTGATTTTCTTTTTTGAATTTTTTTGAATTTGTCATTTTTCTTTTTCCAATTTGTGATTTTCTTTTTCCAATTTGTGATTTTCTTTTTCCAATTTGTGATTTTCTTTTTCCAATTTGTGATTTTCTTTTTCCAATTTTTAAATTGTTACATTCCATTTGTTTAGATGCAGCATTCGTTATTTTGTATAATTTGTAACTTTGGATAAATTTGTTTGCGTTCACTAACAGCAACATTTGAAAGAGCATTCCAATACCTAGAATTTAATAGCTAGTAATGGTTACATTTATTCTATTTAAGGAAACATTTTATATGGGAAGCAGGGGTATGGTCATTGCAAACCACCTTCTGAAAATGCTAAATGCCTGGCTGTTATACTGACCAATACTCTCCGATCACTCACTCGAAGCAAGTATGCAAATCAGGAAAGTTGGTGAGTCCTGAGATGGTACTGAAGAAAGAGGGACAAGTGTGACAGCCAGGCAGCTGCCATGACAGGTTCCCTAATCTAATCATTTAACTGCTTGCCGACCAGCCGCCGCAGTTAAACACACAGCTCCCGGTCCTGTCAGGGAGAGAAATGCAGATCTTCTGTTCATACAATGTATGAACAGAAGATCACTAATTTCCCCTAGTGAGGCCACCCCCCCTACAGTTAGAACACACCCAGGGAACCTACTTAACCCCTTCCCCGCCCCCTAGTGTTAACCCCTTCACTGCCAGTGGTATTTTTATAGTAATCCAATGCATTTTTATAGCACTGATCGCTATAAAAATGCCAATGGTCCCAAAAAAGTTGCAAAAGTGTCCGAAGTGTCCGCCATAATGTCGCAGTACCGGAAAAAAATCGCTGATCGCCGCCATTACTAGTAAAAAAAAATACCCCCTATTTCGTAAACGCTATAACTTTTGCGCCCGCCATAATGTCGCAGTACCGAAAAAAAATCGCTGATCGCCGCCATTACTAGTAAAAAAAATATTAATAAAAATGCCATAAAAATACCCCCTATTTCATAAACACTATAACTTTTGCGCAAACCAATCAATAAACGCTTGTTGCGATTTTTTTTTACGAAAAATATGTAGAATACGTATCGGCCTAAACTGAGGAAATTTTTTTTTTATATATATTTTTGGGGGATATTGATTTATAGCAAAAAGTAAAAAATATTAATTCTTTTCAAAATGGTCACCCTATTTTTGTTTATAGCGCAAAAAATAAAAACCGCAGAGGTGATCAAATACCACCAAAAGAAAGCTCTATTTGTGGGGAAAAAAGGACGCCAATTTTGTTTGGGAGCCACGTCGCACGACCGCGCAATTGTCAGTTAAATCGACGCAGTGCCGAATCGCAAAAAGTGCTCTGGTCTTTGACCAGCAATATGGTCCGGGGGTTGAGTGGTTAAATAAGGATTTCTGGCTGTTTTTATTCCACTCACCTGATGCATGCTGGCTAAGTGCTGGGAAAGTCTCTGCTGACAGCCCCACAGATGGAAGTAGATGAAGCATAGCTGGCCAATGGTGTAAAGGAAACCGATTATTTTATCTTATTACTACTAAACGGATGGAATGATTCCCCAGCAAGGATATGTGCTTACACAAATGTAAAGTGAATTTACTATTATACACACTAAACTGATGAGAGGAAACAAAATCTGTACACTTCAGCAATGAAAAAAAAATGCATTTAAAACATATGTAAAGCCAAAACGTTTTCTTAAACACTTGCCAACTGCGAGAGAATTATAGATAAAGATATGTATATAAATAAAATGTGTGTGTGTGTGGTGGGGGTGTGGTGGGGGTAGAGGGAGAGAGGGGGGTGTAGAGAGACGCATATACACACACGTTGCGGTTTACGGAGATTGTGGCTGAAGATATTTGGGCAGATCCACATACATCTGCGTGGGCGCAGCGTATGTGAGATGCGCTACGCCACTGTAACTTACTTTTCTTTGAATCCTGAAAGAATTTGCGCCGTAAGTTACGGCGGCGTAGTGCATCTCTCGCGGCGTAAGGGCGCGGAATTCAAATTGGGCGGGTAGGGGGCGTGTTTCATTTAAATGAAGCGCATCCCCGCGCCGAACGAACCGCGCATGCCCCGTCCGTCAAAACTCCCAGGGTGCATTGCTCCAAATGACGTCGCAAGGACGTCATTGTTTTCGACGTGAACGTAAATGGCGTTCAGCCCCATTCACGGACGACTTAGGCAAACAACGTAAAATTTTCAAAATTATACGCGGCAACAACGGCCATACTTAACATTGAGTACGCCACCAGATAGCAGCTTTAACTATACGCCGGAAAAAGCCAAACGGAAGCGACGTAAAAAAATGCGACGGACACTCGTACGTTCGTGCATCGTCGGAAATAGCTAATTTGCATACTCAACGCGGATTACGATGGGAACGCCACCTAGCGGACGTCGAAAAATTGCATCTAAGATCCGAAGACGTACGCCTGTCGGATCTAACCCAGATGCCATCGTATCTTGTTTTGAGGATTCAAAACAAAGATACGAGGCGGGAATTTTGAAATTACGCCAGTGTATCAATAGATACGCCGGCGTACTCTCATTCACTACAACCCGCAGTATGTGGTTTTTTTTCAGCAATCGGGCGGCTTTCTCGTGAAACCTCTGTTTGCCAGCGTTCCTCAGGCTTACTGTTCCTGTGTGTGTATGTGTATATATCGGTGTTTCTCAACTCCACTCCTCAAGGCGCCCCAACAGGTCATGTTTTCAGGCTTTCCATTATTTTGCACAGGTGATTTGATCAGTTTCACTGCCTTAGTAATTACCATAGCCGTTTCAACTGAGGGAAATCCTTGAGGACTGGAGTTGAGAAACACTGGTGTGTGTGTGTATATGTATGTGTGTATATATATATATATATATATATATATATATATATAGTGTGTGTATAATATATATATATATAATCTCTCAGAACACATAACCACTAGGGGGCGCTAAAGGAGTTAATTTTGTCCTATTGTGTTTCTTACTGTAGGGGGCGTGGCTGGACGTCACTGATCATCGTTTCCTATGACAGGGAACAGACGATCAGTGACAAGCCACAGAGAAGAACGGGGAAGGTGTGTTTACTCTCACCTCTCCCCGTTCTTCAGCTCCTGTGACCTGATCGCGGGACACTGGCGGCGATCGGTTCCCGCGGACGCGGTCACGGAGCTTCGGGTCACGCTCGTGACCAACGGCTGAGTTCTTAAAGGGGACGTAGATCGTCGTGTGGCGGTCCTTAAGTGGTTAATGTGTACATAGGTGTGTACTGTAGTAGGCTATGATTTACGTGTGTGTGTGTGTGTATATATATATATATATATATATATATATATATATATATATATATATATATATATATATATATATATATATATATATATATATATATATATATATACATTTTTTTTATCATGCATAAATTGCCAATTGCCTCTATGGCCTTGGAGGACGTGAGCGACGTCACTTTCCGGTCCAGACTAGAAGAATTTTTATTTATTTTTTGGTTTAAAGCGAAAGATCACATTGGGGAACTTTTCCTTTTAAGGGTAAAGAAAAGATTTGTTTTTTTTTTTACCCCAGATCTCTCCATAAAAAGGACCTGTCATCCTTATTTCCAGTACAAAGGATTCTTAAAATTAAATGGACAGTAAAAATAAAGTAAAACAAACCATTTTAATTTTGTTTTAAAGCCCCCACATCCCTCCACGCTCACTCGCAGAAGCGATCGCATACGCAAGTTGCGCACGCATATGTAAACTGTATTCAATCCACAAATCTATCGCTACAAAGGTTAAAGGGTAAAAGTTCACCTAACAGAAAAATCTGTAAAAAAATACTTTAAACAAGAAAACAGTAAAGTTGAGCAAATTTTTTGTATAATGTGAAAGATGTTACGCCGAGGAAATTGATGCCCAACATATGCTTAAAAAATTGAGCACACTCGCGGAATGGCGACAAACTTCGGTACTAGAAATCTCCATTGGCGACGCTTAAAAAATTTCCACAGGTTACTAGTTTATTAGTTAGAGGAGATCTAGTGCTAAAATGAATGCAGTCGCAATAACCATTGTGGCGATATCCTCACATTTGTGTTTTGAACACAGTTTACATATGTGGGCGCGACTTGCATATGTGTTCACATCTGTGTGCAAGGTAGGGATGGGGCACTTTAAATTAACAAACTGTCCCTGGACACACCCTAATCACATAGGCCCAGAATCACGTACAGCCGCGCAATTTTGTGCGTCTATTTTAGACGAAACCGGTCGGGTTGCTGACTTGCTAAGTCTCTACTGCATTTTTTTCTCTTGGAAATACTCCTGTCCACCCATCAAGGGGGAGAGTTTCTGTTTGCTTTACAGTTTTTTTTCCTTTCACGTGTGGTTTTTAATTTTTGTTTTTACTTGGTTCCTGTCACCAGTGTGATGTTTTTGGAATTCTTTATTAAATCAACCAGTTTTTCACTATGAGGAGCTATTTTTCTTTTTCTTTCCCTTCCTATGTTTGGGAGTGATTGGGCACCATCATAGTACTATCATAGCACCAAGTCACCCTCTGAATACCAGGACATCTTGGAGACTACCTTCGCCTAGGACTACCATCCTGACGCTAACCGGATTAGACAATCGGTCTATACAAGCTCTAAAGACCCCCCCACCGTATGGTGAATTGAGGGTCCACCTTATCCGGTAAGAGTACCCATCTTTCTCTGTACGTCCAATGTTTGAGGAGTGCTTCTTGAAACATACATCCTATCCAAATCATCCAGAGAGAGGATATGTTTACATCTTCATGGTGCATGGACTGATTTTTATATGATTGGTTGTCCTCACTAATTCACAGTGGACATTATTGATACTGTACACTTTTATCGTGTATGGTTTTATATGTTCCTCACTGACACAGTTTTCTAATGAGTTCGAACACTTATTTATTTGATGGTATGTTTTATGATCACTGAGGTGGGAGTATTTTGACAGATCTCCCTGCCTCCCTGTTTTTGAATAGCTGGATTTATTTCCTACTATTTAGTTGCTGATCACAGATTTATGAAGTCCCATGTTGGGATCACACAGCAGGGTTTGTGACACTTATCACTGACTTTCACTGAGAGTCCCTACATAGGCTCTCCTTATTGGCGCTACACTTTCTATATCTATCTATATACAGGTGGTTCTCAAAAAATTAGCATATTGTGATAAAGTTCATTATTTTCTGTAATGTACTGATAAACATTAGAATTTCATATATTTTAGATTCATTACACACAACTGAAGTAGTTCAAACCTTTTTATTGTTTTAATATTGATGATTTTGGCATACAGCTCATGAAAACCCAAAATTCCTATCTCAAAAAAATAGCATATTTCATCCGACCAATAAAAGAAAAGTGTTTTTAATAAAAAAAAAAGTCAACCTTCAAATAATTATGTTCAGTTATGCACTCAATACTTGGTCGGGAATCCTTTTGCAGAAATGACTGCTTCAATGCGGCGTGGCATGGAGGCAATCAGCCTGTGGCACTGCTGAGGTGTTATGGAGGCCCAGGATGCTTCGGTAGCGGCCTTAAGCTCATCCAGAGTGTTGGGTCTTGCGTCTCTTAACTTTCTCTTCACAATATCCCACACATTTTCTATATGGGGTTCAGGTCAGGAGAGTTGGCAGGCCAATTGAGCACAGTAATACCATGGTCAGTAAACCATTTACCAGTGGTTTTGGCACTGTGAGCAGGTGCCAGGTCGTGCTAAAAAATGAAATCTTCATCTCCATAAAGCTTTTCAGCAGATGGAAGCATGAAGTGCTCCAAAATCTCCTGATAGCTAGCTGCATTCACCCTGCCCTTGATAAAACACAATGGACCAACACCAGCAGCTGACATGGCACCCCGGACCATCACTGACTGTGGGTACTTGACACTGGACTTCAGGCATTTTGGCATTTCCCTCTCCCCAGTCTTCCTCCAGACTCTGGCACCTTGATTACCGAATGACATGCAGAATTTGCTTTCATCCGAAAAAAGTACTTTGGACCACTGAGCAACAGTCCAGTGTTGCTTCTCTGTAGCCCAGGTCAGGCGCTTCTGCCGCTGTTTCTGGTTCAAAAGTGGCTTGACCTGGGGAATGCGGCTCTGGATGTTTCTACTCCAGACTCAGTCCACTGCTTCCGCAGGTCCCCCAAGGTCTGGAATCGGTCCTTCTCCACAATCTTCCTCAGGGTCCGGTCACCTCTTCTCGTTGTGCAGCGTTTTCTGCCAAACTTTTTCCTTCCCACAGACTTCCCACTGAGGTGCCTTGATACAGCACTCTGGGAACAGCCTATTCGTTCAGAAATTTATTTCTGTGTCTTACCCTCTTGCTTGAGGGTGTCAATGATGGCCTTCTGGACAGCAGTCAGGTCGGCAGTCTTACCCATGATTGCGGTTTGGAGTAATGAACCAGACTGGGAGTTTTTAAAAGCCTCAGGAATCTTTTGCAGGTGTTTAGAGTTAGTTGATTCAGATGATTAGGTTAAGAGCTCATTTAGAGAACCTTTTCATGATATGCTAATTTTTTGAGATAGGAATTTTGGGTTTTCATGAGCTGTATGCCAAAATCATCAATATTAAAACAATAAAAAGGCTTAAACTACTTCAGTTGTGTGTAATGAATCTAAAATATATGAAAGTCTAATGTTTATCAGTACATTACAGAAAATAATGAACTTTATCACAATATGCTAGTTTTTTGAGAACCACCTGTGTGTGTGTGTATATATATATATATATATATATATATATATATATATATATATATATATATATATATATATATATATATATATATATATATATATATATATATATATATAAAAATTAATAAAAAAAAAGGGGGGTTGCCATCTAGGGCCCTGTGGACCTCCGGGCCCCTTACAGGTGTACTGCCTGTACCCCCCTGATGGCGGCCCTGGGCACAGAATCCAAGTTGCATAAGGCCCAGTGTGATGTTTCTACAGTCTGATTTGTGGAGTCATTTAATCTGCTGGTCCACTGGGTTTCAGTCCAAAGTCAGCACCGCTCTCTACAGGGAAATTCTGGTTCATGGCATCACTGTTCTTCATTGGCCAGCCAACTTGCCTGACCTAAACCCCATAGAAAATCTGTGGGGAATTGTCAAGAGGAAGATGAGACACCAGACCCAACAATGCAGATGAGCTGAAGGCCAATATCAATGCAACCTGGGCTTCCATAACCCCTCAGCAATGCCACAGGCTGATCTCCTCCATGCCACGTCACATTGATGCAGTAATTCATGCAAAAGGAGCCCCGACCAAGTATTGAGTGCATACTATACTGTACATGGACAGACTTTTCAGTAAGCCAACTTTTCTGTATTAAACTTTTTTTTTTTTTATTGGTCTTATGTAATCTAATTTTCTGAGATAAAGAATTTTGGGTTCTCACTAGCTGTAAACCGTGATCAGAATTAAAAGAAAAAAAAATGCTTGAAATAGATCACTCTGTGTGTAATGCATCTATATAAAGAGTTTCACTTTTTGAATGATTTTCTAATTTTGAGATAACACATTGGTTGCATGAATGTCGGAAGCATTTGTGAAAGCTGAATAAAATGTCCTATTTTTTTCAAAGAGATAATTCCTGTATAATCCGCTCCATCTAGTGGCCAAAATGTGGTACAATCTTCTCATTGAGGTATTTCAGAAAACAATACCACATTTTGGCCACTAGATGGAGCCAACGACACAAGCACTAATCTCTTAGAAAAAAATTGTGACATTTCGTACAGCTTGCATGAATGCTTTAAACATTTGTCCCAACAAATGTTTTATAGATGGATTCCGTAATGTGTCAGCGTTTTAAGCTCTATTTGTTCAGTAAGTTATGTACACAATTACATTCTAGTCTAGTTCAATTGAATAAAGGAGGGGATTTATGGCCAAGTAATAAAATCTGGCCATTCCAGACTGTCCTATTCTGTTGGAATTTTTTAAATTTAGATTTTTTTTTAATTATATATTTTTGCCTGCAATAAAAAAAATAAGGGTTGTGAATATTTTCAAAATATTTAATTTAGATGTATGATGGAAAATGCAGATTCCTATTCTATAGGTGTGTGATTCTTGACAAATGAATTGATTTAGGATTTTTAGGCCCAAAACATTGAGGGCCAGATTCTCGTAGTTCGGCGTATCTTTGTGCGGGCGTAACGTATCCTATTTACGTTACGCCTCCGACGGGCAGGTGCTGTATTCTCAAAGCACTTGCTACGTAAGTTGCGGCGGCGTAGCGTAAATAGGCCGGCGTAAGCCCGCCTAATTCAAATGTGGAACAGGGGGGCGTGTTCTATGTAAATAACTTGTGACCCGACGTGATTGACGTTTTTCACGAACGGCGCATGCGCCGTCCGTGGAATATCCCAGTGTGCATTGCTCCAAAGTACGCCGCATTGACGTATTGGTTTCGACGTGAACGTAAATGATGTCCAGCCCCATTCACGGACGACTTGCGCAAACGACGTAAAATTTTCAAAATTTGACGCAGGAACGACGTCCATACTTAACATTGGTACGCCGCATGTACGCCTCATATAGCAAGCCTAACGTAAACGGCGTATCTGTACTGCGTCGGCCGGGTGTACGTTCGTGAATTCGCGTATCTAGCTGATTTACATATTTCTAGGCGTAAATCAGCGTACACGCCCCTAGCAGCCAGCGTAAATAATGCAGTTAAGATCCGACGGCGTAAGAGACTTATGCCGGTCGGATCTAATAGAAATCTATGAGTAACTGATTCTAATAATCAGGCGCATAGATACGACCGCTCAGACTCAGATATACGACGGCGTATCTGGAGATACGCTGTCGTATCTCCTTTAATCTGGGCCTAAGTGGCAGATTAGGGGTTGATTCATTAAAACTGGAGAGTGGTACAGCTCTGCAAAACAACCAATCAGCTTCTATCTTCAGCTTGTTCAATTAAGCTTTGACAATAAAACCTGGAAGCTGATTGGTTACTATGCAGAGCTGCACCAGATGTTGCACTCTCCAGTTTTAGTAAATCAAAGCTTAGATTGTATTTAACCACTTCCCGCAAACCGCTGTATGTCAGTATTTTGACGTAGAATACCGGTGGTGGGGGGGGGGTTATGGCATCAGATAGCTGCCATAACCACAGTATTTTCTGAAATGGGCGGTCGTCTTTAGTTGAAAATGGTCTCTGTGGCGGATTCACCGCAAGACCACTTTTGGTGGCGGAAGAGGTGCCCACCCCCCTCTCCCGCTGCGTTCTGTCATCTCCGCCGCTTACCAGAGCTGCCGGTAGTGGCGTAGATGATCCGATCCCTTCAGAGTTGAGTGAGGGAATAATGGCCCCCACTTGACTCAATGACGGAAGAAAGGGGAAGGGTAAAAAAATGTTTTATTGAAAGACTTTTTTTTTTTTTATTGCATTTAAGTGTAAAATGTGAGATCTGAGGTCTTTTTGACATTAGAGGTCCTGTCATGCTTTTTTCCTATTACAAAGGATTTTTACATTCCATGAAAAATAAAGTGACCCAAAATTATTTTTTGAAAGGACAGTGTACAAAAAAAATGTAAAGTGCCCTGTCCCTCTGTGCTCGCGTGCAGAAGCGAACGCATACATAAGTTGCGCACTCTTATGTAAACGGTGTTCAAACCACACGTGAGCTATCACTGCGATCGTTGGAGTGAGAACAATAATTCTAAGTGGTTAAAAACAAATAAACAGCTTATATACAGTAAGTGTAGCGCTGAAAAAATTAATCATATGTTACCAAATAATTCTACGTATAAACAATATGAAAAAGTATAAAACTGTGTACAGTAAATCAATGAAAGTTCATGAAGGAACCCATGGAAAGATAAGGGGTGCAATATATTCCTGTGAATCTCCAATAATATGTGGGTGAAATCCAATCTGTGGAGAAAACCACCACCAATAGGAGAAATGGAGGCTTACCGACTAGCCTGTGACCGCCCTTCTCAGGGGGGGTCTAAACAGGCTCAGCAGAGATGGTCCTCGCTAACACCTTAGGGGGGAACCCTCCAGATACGACCAACACTACAGCATTTGCCAGCTGGATGAACCGGATGTGATCCAGAGATGGGTTCCGGGGTTGAGACAGGTAAATATCCAGTATTGAGGAGGAAAATTAAACGAAAAAAAAAAAAAACTTCCGATAGTGCAGACGTATTGAGGTAATTTTAATCAAATTGAGTACAAAACAATAAACAAAACTCTTGCTGAGAGTAATAAACAAATTCCTTGCAAGGATGTTAAAAAAGCTCAGTGGTTCGTCGGTACAGAATTTCCTGTGCGTGTGCGTGATGCCCTACGACCGTTTCGTCACAACTGACGTCATCAGGGGCACGCACGCGCATCATATTGACTTGAGGTGCCGAAAAGGCACACTCATTGGTTCAATGACTGACTGACACAGGGAGCCAATTGGACAAGTTCGAGGCATGTTATTAACACACCAGGAACTCAATCTAGTGGACATTTATGAGAATGTACCAGATTGATACCAAAAAAAAAAAAAAAAGAATTCCACATGAAGCCATTCCATAGGAACACTGCCATCATGTGGATAACAATACAATTGCAATTCCATAAGAACAATTGAATAGAAATAAGAAAGACTAATCTCCTATGTTTCCAAAGAAAGGAATTAAATACTCTCTAGAAACGTGAGGATCCTATAATTGAAAAGGCCAAAAAAGGAGAATGTATTTTTACATTATTATGCTTAAAGCGGGGGTTCACCCTAAAAAAAATTCTAACAATACATGAAGCCGACCTAGGAGACCAACAGTATGCTGTTGTTTTTTTTTTTCCCGTACATACCGGTATAGCTCTATTTTCGCCCCCCCCGCTTTCCCTTCGGGAGTGGGTGTTCCTAATCACAGGCTGTGATTGACGTGCTTCTGACCGGCGCATACTGCGCGTCACGAGTTGCCGAAAGAATCCGAACGTCGGTGCGCATGCGCCGTGTAGAGCCGCACCGACGTTCGGCTTCTTTCGGCAACTCGTGACGCGCAGTATGCACCAGTCGGAAGCACGTCAATCACAGCCTGTGATTAGGAACGCCCACTCCCGCGGGGAATATTGAGTGACGGGAGAAACTGCTGCAGGACTAAGGTAAGGATCGCCATAAAAAAAAAAAAAATGGATTAATTATTGTCTCTGCCTGCTAGTTTACTTGAGCCAAAGTCAAAAGTTCAGGTGAACCTCCGCTTTAAGATCGTAGTGTTTTTATATACATTGTGTTTGTCAAATCCAGCCTTAATATTGGTAATATGCTCTCCCACTTGGAGTTGCCGAATGGTACGTCCAACGTACTCCAACCCGCATGGGCACCTCAACAGGTAAACCATGCACTTGGTAGTACAGGTTATAAAGGACTAAATCTGGTATGTAATACCCGTTCCAGAGGAAGTGAAATCAGCAAATCTTCTACCCTGAAGGGCATTTATCTTGCAGACCCTGCACTACCTACAGGGATAAAAACCCTTAAGGTCTCCAAAAAAGACTCCAAAAAAATAAACCGCTTACCTTTTAGATGCAGTGGTGGCATTTGTTTTCCTTCAGCTTTTTTTTTTTTTTTTTATCCACCTTGTGATCCTGCCAGCAACACACTTCCTGTCCTAAAATGACAACCCTCCCTCACTGCATCTATAGAGGAGCTGTGTTCTCACCCTAGCCTGCTCTACTGATTTGGACTACAATTGCCTTCCCCTTGCCTCCATTACCTAGAGGGGAATTCTTTTGTAGCTCACAGAAGATAGCCAGGAAGGCTGATAACCAAGTTCCCAATTTTAGTTTTGTACACCGAAAAATAGGATTTTTTGTACTCACCGTAAAATCCTTTTCTCTGAAGTCCATGGACGGACACAGCTCCTTAAATCTTGACAAGTGGGTTATGTTCCCTGTTTACAGGAGAGGACTAGGCAGAAACATGTTAAATAGTTAAATACATGTTACATTAACAGAGTTGAACAGCCCCGCCCAGGGGGCGGTCCCTCCAGACATAACCCTCCTCACTGCAGCTTGCAGCCTCAGTTCGTAACAAGCAGTACAAACCTAAAAAGGAGGGGTGGGAGCTGTGTCCGTCCATGGACTTCAGAGAAAAGGATTTTACGGTGAGTACAAAAAATCCTATTTTCTCTTATCGTCCATGGACGGACACAGCTCCTTAAATCTTGACAAGTGGGACGTCCCCAAGCAGTGTCAAAAAACGAGGGGTGGGAAATATATCAGTAAAAACAATTTTAACTTCACCCCAAAACAAGCAGAGCTCCTCAACGGAGGAGGTGCAACTTTAAACAGCCGCCGGCAAAAACTAGCGGCTGAAAAAAACATCATAAGATGCACTCACAGCAACCATGTAAATTCTGGAAAAAGCGTGAACGGACGAGCAAATCGCCGCCTCGCACACCTGTGAGACCGACGCATGATGTCGGGAAAAAAAAAAAAAAAAAACCCAGGAAGCACCAATTGCCCTGGTCGAAAGTGCCGTGACCGGAAAGGGGGGCCCGCCCTTAGGAGCATAGGCCTGTATGACGGCCTGCCCGATCCACCAAGAAATGGTGGTCGACGAGACCGCCAGGCCCTTTTGTGGACCAGACACCGACACAAAAGAGAGTCAGAAGCTCCGAGATGGAGCCGTAGTAGGCTGGTATACCCGCAAAGCGCGTACCACGCCTAAAGTATGAAAGGCCGAAACCTCCTTCGGAAGAAGGGAAGGTCGCGGGCGCACCATCACCTAATCCTTATGGGGGATCAAGCATGGCGGCTTGCAAGACAAGACCGCCAACTCAGAAACCCCTCTAACAGAGGTAAAGGCCACTAAAGGGGCCACCTTCTGAGATAGTGTCAAGAGAAAATCTCTCTGATGTTTCCAAAAGGAAGGTTCCTGAAGAACCGAGAGCACCAGAGTCAAAACTCATGGGGGAAGAGATGGGCCAAGAGGGGAAAGTATATGACAAACCCCTTGCACACAAAAAAAGGGGACCCACCAGGGAACGGGCCGCAAAAAGGCCACTAAAAGAACACAGCCAAGGCTGAAATCTGCCCCCAAACGGTGCTTTAAGCAATTTTTAGATCCAATCCAAGCTTTAAAAACAGCAGGACCCTGGACATTGAAAGTACGCCCGTGGACGTCACTCCATCCCTTCGCACCAAGAGAGGTGCGACGGTAGATCCTCCGGAAGAAGACTACGGTGCCCTGTTGAGATGACCGAGTCAGACAGACCCTGGTCACCTAAAGTCTGGCTTCCAATAACCATGTTAAGCAAGTCAGTGACTGTACAACAGGAGGAAGTATGGGACCTTGAGACAGGAACCTCCTGCCCTGGCAATCGCCAGGGTGCCTCCGCTACCAGGCGCCCGATATCAGCGTACCAAGGACGCCGAGATTAATCTGGAGCGATTAGAATCATCGGGATCTCCTCAGCATCCACTCTGTGGAGCGGCCGAGGAAGCAACTACCATGGAGGAATGGCAAAAAATCACCGATACAGACAACACAGGGCCACCAGCGCGACTGACGCGTCTGTACAAGATCACTAGACCTGGCCACTAACTGACACCCTTGCGGCGGAGACAAGCTGCCAGGAGATCCATGCCATGTGAGGCTCACCTCCTGCAAGGGAGCCGAAACACCCCAAGCACAAAGACCAGTCGCCCTGGTCCAGCATCTGGCGACTCCAGTAGTCTGCCTGCCGGCATACCTGATGGTAGACTGAAGCCACGGCCGTGGCGTTGTCCGGCTGAAACCAGATTGGTCGACCACAAGGAGAAGCATAGCCTGATCGCCTAAAATAGTAGGACAATGAACAGTAGACAGCACCTGGTATTCCCAGGCGGTCTTCCACCAGGCACTAGCCAGGCCCGACCCTGGGTAGCTACCGAGACCAGACACATTCAAGGAGGTGTGGTCATAGGTCCACGCAAGTCCAGCGACTCAGGGCCGACTGGACCCCCCAGTTTTGTGAACCTCCAGGTTCACAACCCGTGAGCTGGCATTCGTCGTAAACACCGACCACTGGAAGGAAGGAACAACTTCCCGGACCGAAGAGTCGGGAATCTCTGTCACCAACTCAGAGAGACTCTGACTAGGTGGCGCACAGGAATCTAATGATTTCAGAGACAAGAGATTTTTACCACCTGGACAGTAGTTCCACTGGAAAACCAGGGTGTGGAACTGGGCATACAGTACCACCTTGAAGGAGGCTACCCACAGACCCTGAACCAGCAGGCGCCCGGAGAGAAGACCGATTGCGTGATGCCAATACCTTCTCCGCAGACTGAAGAGTCTGCAATTTCTCCAGGGGAAGAAGGACCTTTGCCACTGAGGAGTCTGGATCAACACTAGATACTCCAACGCTGAGTCGGAACCTAGCATGCCCATAATTTGAACCCTGGGTCGCACACATGTAGGGCAGGCTTGCTGCCACTGAGCTACACTTTCTGGCCTAAACGTTTAACATCCACCCGAATCTTCGGAGGGTCTGAATGGGAATAACCCATCCACTAGGTCGGAGACAGAAGCTGCTCTCAGAAGAAAGTCGTCAAAGTAGCCAATGAGGCAAAGCCTCGCTGTCCCAACAAAATTCAAATAAGTGCGATCTCCTAGCTGAAAACCCATGGTGCTGACGCCAGATCAAAAGGGAGGGCCACAGGCTGACAGAGACCCTTCTCTCATCACGAAGCACAGAAAAAAAACACTGTGACATGTGCAAAACGGGACATGCATGTATGCGTCCCTGATGTCCGAGGACGTCAGGACATCCCCCGGATGAAGCGCAGCTACCACCGAACAAATGGATTCCATGCGGAACTACCCGACGTTCACAAAGGTATTTAGGGCCTGAGGCCCATAGAAAACCCCAAAACTCTCGTCCTGCAGGAAAGGTAAAATTACCTTGCAGCTTAGCAAATCCCACACTGCCCAAGGCAGACCGACGTGCCGGGAGGGGAAGACACAAGGACAGAACTTTGTTCTGTGGATAGGAGGAAACCCTATCTAGTACTCCGAAGAGACCACCTCGCAGACCCACTAGTCGGAGAGCAGGGAGGTTTCACTGAATTGTGAACCTGCAAGCCGCCCCTCCCACCTAGAGACAGGGAGGGAAGGCTATATACATTGGCAGGATTTGGGTGCCGGCGTGATCGGCTTATGCACCCAGGGACAAATTAGTCCCCCAGCTGGGCCTTTGACGGCCTGGGAGGGTTGCCCCTAAATAATACACACACATAGTGTGTATGTACATTATGTAGGTGTATGCACACATGTCTTTGGAGGAAACCGGAGTACCCGGAGGAAACCCACACAGACACAGGGAGCGACAATGCAAGCTCCAGGCAGATTGGCGTCAGTGTGCAGATTGGCGTCAGTGTGCAGATTCGAACCAATGACTCTTTTGCTGCCAAGTAATGGAGTTAAGCACTACACCACCGTGTGCATAAAACCATTCTGAAACAGACGCCCTGGATAACAAGGGCGCAGCATTCAATGAAGCATCACAGACCTATATGAGGCCCTGGACCAGCTGGTCCGCTAGGCTAATAACCTCAGGAGAGAGTCGGTGCTCCTCCACTGTCTGGTGCAAAATGCTCACTCTGTGAGTTGTATACAGCACTAGGGGTCAGGACTACTCCAAGATGGCCGCCGAGCGTTCAGAACGCGGCCACAGGAAAAAGGCCAGCACAATGTAAGCTGCGCCATAGCGTGGCTACGACAAAATGGGCGCCAATGGGAGTTTTCAATGTAATTGAAAAATCTCCCAAAAAATAGCGCCAGCGACCACTGAGACCCCAGTGTAGTGGCCACAATAGGCCGCAAGCCAGACCCCAGCATGGTAAACATGGAACGGGTCAGTACTTCGGATCTTCTATCAGTCAGATCCATACAAGTAGGGGTTCCCGCCCGGCGGTGAGGGACTACAAAAGCCCTCAGTGGCTTTTCTCATTCCGCATCTCAGAAATTATCAAAGAAGGGCACAGAAGGAAAAAACCTACACAGCGGTCTGATTTGTGTGATCCAAAAAAGACCGAGCCCTCAGCGGAAACCCAGCTGCACTATGCAGCTTAGGAGAGTCCCTTGCAGCAGTAAAAAGCGCACCCATAAATGCCTTATTCTGCCTTTTTTTTTTTTTTTTTTTTTTTAACTAGGTACCTGGTCCATGGCTCCATAACAGAGCATTCCCCAGGGGATAACTGGGGAAGGGGGCACTCTTTTACCGCCCGCCCGCAGTCCACCCCCACCCTGGCACAAACTGTGTCCAGGACTAACAATAAAAACTCTGTGGGAATCACAGGTGCTAACACCTGCTGCCACCACCAGCATGTGGGGAAGGACCCAGATACTGACTCCAATATTTACATATAGTGTGTATTATAATATGCACACCTGTCCATACAAATAGACAAAAGCTCCTAGAGCCCTATTCAGGGCCTCTCACCCACTTGCTGCGCTGACCAGGGGTAACCAGGGGACTCCCTCAGGAGGAGACTGCACAGCGCTGCCTGTGAGGAAAAGAACCGTGAGGTAACTTTTGCAGGGACCTGTGTTTAAACAGGAAAAGCCTCATAGGGCTGTTTTATTTAAGGATAAGACACAGATACAGCATAAAAAGCAAAACCATTACAGGTGTCACCAATCAGTCAGCGTCTGCTGAAGTATAATCATAAACATCTGTGCTCATCACAGGGCTTTTTACCTCACAGGAAAGCCCAATACAAAAAAGAAAAAACACAGGCCAGATAACACAGTCCCCTCAGGAAGGCCCCCTCCCCCCTGACAGCGGCAATGTTAGCAATGCAGCAAGGGAAAGGAGCAGGGAAGTAAGGGGAAGGGACCCCCGAACCCCAGGAATGCCCAGCTGTACCAACCCACCGAAGCAGGAGGGACTGTACTTACCCGTCCGAGCGAGGACTCGCTGACGCATTCCTGACAGACCTACAACCGCAATGGAGGTAGCTGTCGGCCCGGTCCACTGTGATTGAGGCAACACCACAGCTCAGTCATATGTGGACCTCGGAGCAAAGCTCACCGGCCACCTCAGGAGTCATGAGGTATGGCGTGGCAGACCAAGCCTCTTTGCAAAGGTGTGCCCACGCTTGCTGGTCGGACTGAGTAGACTACAAGGATCTATAATATCCAGCCTGTCTCTCAGCCAACAGTTGAAAGAAGATTCTTCAAGAAAAAGTAAAGTAAAATAAAATAAAATTTCTCCTCAGGGCGCTGGGGCCAAAGGGCGCCATACGTCCTTCTCCTTTGCTAGGCAGAACGAAACTGAGGCTGCAAGCTGCAGTGAGGAGGGTTATGTCTGGAGGGACCGCCCCCTGGGCGGGGCTGTTCAACTCTGTTAATGTAACATGTATTTAACTATTTAACATGTTTCTGCCTAGTCCTCTCCTGTAAACAGGGAACATAACCCACTTGTCAAGATTTAAGGAGCTGTGTCCGTCCATGGACGATAAGAGAAAAGAAACATTATTTCTGGCACAATCAACAGGTATTTTTCTGAACTTGCAGAAAATGTACTAAAAGAAAACAAATTCAATGGCCACATCTAAGGACTGCTAAGTGTCAAAATAGTACCGGTAAATGTTTGTTCCTGGTTTAGACTAGAGTTGCACCGACACTGTATGTTTACCAATACATTCGATAAAGATACAGCGTACCGATACCCTTGCAGTGCGAAAGGTGATTCTAAAAAAGTATTGACTCGGGGGCGGGCTGAATAGAAATGCACGCCACATTTTTCACATTTATTTGTAAAAAAAATTAAAACCATTTATAATTTTCCTTCGACAATTATGTGCCACTTTATGTTGGTCTATCACATAAAATCCATTTACGGTTTTGGTTGTAACATGAAAAAATTTTGCAAAATCTCCTTGGGTATGAATACTTTTTCATGGCACTGTAAGCACAAAAATGTTGCAATGGATCCCAGGGTGATCAGTGGCATACATAAGACTTAGTTCACACTGCCTCGGCTCCCGGGAGAGACCATTTTGCTGACCCTGGCCTTACCCATACCACATACTCTTATACTCTGATATATCTGATGGCATCTGCCCCTGAGGAAGTGTTTGTAACACGAAACGTGTCGACATTCAGGATGTAGCTACATGATTCTATAGGTCTATACCTAGATACATCTATTCAGTTCTATCGTACTACAATATCTTGCTACTTTTTATCCAACAGTCTTTTTGCGCTGTCAAACCAACAGTTTATATGTATATACATGAATTTATATGGTTATGTAGAACTACTTTTTATATATATTTTTATTGACTTATTTTATTTGACTTATGTACTTTCAATAATTTATGACTAATTTATGACTCTTGGTTGCATCTATATCAGGCATGTCCAAAGTCTGGCCGCTGGGCCAATTGCGGCCCGCATTCTGGTTTTGAACGGCCCGCCTGGTAATTTAGACATGTATAACTTTTGTGGCCCCCAACAAAGCCCCAAGAGCTGGGGCCACAAGAGATATATATATATATATATATATATATATATATATATATATATATATATATATATATATATATATATATATATATATATATATATATATATATATATATATATATATATATATATGCTGGCTGCCTTGGAGGGAACATGAGGGGGAGGGAGCGAGTGCCGTACATACAGGAGAATTTCCTGTTTACACATGTTCTGTCCATCATAGGAGGCGGGACTTTGAATTTTTTTTTTCATATATTTTTGGGGATATTTATTATCGCAAAAAGTAAAAAATATTGCTTTTTTTTTTCAAAATTGTCGCTCTATTTTTGTTTATAGCACAAAAAATAAAAACCACAGAGGTGATTGTAACGGTTTGGCCTGTGGGACCCAGAGGCTCTTGAAGGATGCGGGGTGCTCCTGTTTCAGCTTCACCAATGACTCGTGTCTAGGGTCATCCTATGTCCACTAGGGGCATAGGATAGGATGACTGAGAACTGATATCTTGAATTACATGAGATGGGACAGTAAGGATAATTCACAATGTATTGCAGGATATCTTGAAATATTGCAGGTGGTTAATTCTAAAACCAACAGGTCAATAATAGTGATTCATGTGGGAACACAGACTGTTAAGGTGTTAATTAAGTCTGGCTCCTAAGTAATTTCATTGTGTGATGCTAATTAACACTGTATTGTGTGACAGTTCTATTGATGCCAATATGTGTTGTGAATTGGCACACTCTAAAGGTCAGACATCTGACTTATGTTTACTAAAGGAATGTGTATTGTGTAGCAGGTGAGAATAGCTTATCCCGGAGTCAGAATGTCTGTCTAAGATGTGGATTGAGGGGGACTCGTTAGTACCCATTGTATGATGTTGTGGGTGGAATGTGTCATTGTCCCTTTGATTACTGCAGCATGCTTTTTGGTTGTTGACTGTATAAAAGCCTGAGTTTCACCATTAAAAGATCTATCCGTTTGGAACCAGAGAACAGAGCTGTGTGTCTCGTTTCTGGGGGAAATCCATATGGATCGTGTTTGCCGGATTGTGGAGTGTAGATAAGCTGTCGTGGGTTGGTGGAATGGAATATCGTAACAGTGTTAACCCCTGACCGTTACAGTGATCAAATACCACCAAAAGAAAGCTCTATTTGTGGGAAAAAAAGGACGCCAATTTTGTTTGGGAGCCACGTCGCACGACCGCGAAATTGTCAGTTAAAGCGCTGCAGTGCCGAATCGCAAAAAGTGGCCTGGTCTTTGACCACCCAAATGGTTCAGGGGTGACGTGGTTAAAGTCCCAAAATTCCCCAATTTCTCAAACATTAGTTCACACTGCAGTGACGGCAAAGTCATTCGACTTCCTTCTGACTTGGATGCTATTTAGGAGGCTGTGCAGGGGCTGAAATGGCACCCAAGTCGGACCAAATCAGTGCAGGAAGCTATTCCAATGTCGGACAGACTTGTGTAGCATCCATAGGTGTGCACAGCCTATTGCATTAGGGTGTGCACCCCAAATGTATTAAAACATGGACGGTGTCGGTGGGGCAGAGGTTGGTGTCGGTGGGGCAGAGGTTGGTGGGGCAGAGGTTGGTGGGGCAGAGGTTGGTGGGGCAGAGGTTGGTGGGGCAGAGGTTGGTGGGGCAGAGGTTGGTGTCGGTTGGTGGGGCAGAAGACTGTGTGAATAGTTTTTTATTTTTATTATTATTTATTTATTTTTACTATTTTCTTTTATAAGCCCCGTTTGGGACCTTTTTGGGAAATATCAGCAGAGGGAATCTAGCCACACAGGGTGATTAAGGTGTGCCCAGGCACACCACTTTTGCACGCCCATGGTAGCATCAGTTAAGATGGATCTCCTAGGGAAACATTGAATTTGACATGTCATGCGACTTAGGGTCTCACAAGTCAGAGCTCATGTCGCATCGATGTAAACTGAGCCTTGGGCAAGAATGACTGACATGAACTTTCAAATAGTTACGATTTTTTTTTCTTTCTTGCAATTCTATTATAGGGAGGAAGCAGGGGAGGGAGGAGAACCATAAAAGTGAAGGTCTACTTTAATATTAATGAATATATAAATGTATATGTTCCGGGGAAGAAATTGAGATCTGAATCCCCAGAGTTGCAGGCAGAATCACTGTACTGGAAAACGATTTGCCCCAAGGTGGGGGTGGGAGGGGGGGGACATTGATTGGAACAGACTGTGATATTTAACTTGGCTCCTGTAAAGATTAGAGAAGGGTCTGAATTATTTAGTAGGGTGTAGGTCGTATTGAATTGAAATCCAGGTTCTGCAAGATATAGATGTGGGTGGGTTTTTTATTTTATAGAAGCCCCCTATTTAAATCTAAACATTCAACAGAGGTAATTGGATTTCCATATTGTAGGGCAGAGGTTCCAGAGATGGCATTTTATACTTGGTAGCTGAAGTAACAGAAATCCAAACTTATTTGTAGTAATCAGCCGGCTAAAACAGATATTGTTTAACCACTTAAGACCCGGATTTTTTTTGCAGCTAAAGGACCTGGCCAGTTTTTGCAATTCAGCGCTTTAACTGACAATTGCGCGGTCGCGCGACGTGGCTCCCAAACAAAATTGGCGTCTTTTTTTCCCACAAATAGAGCTTTCTTTTGGTGGTATTTGATCACCTCTGCAGTTTTTATTTTTTTGCGCTATAAACAAAAATAGAGCGACAATTTTGAAAAAAAAAACAATATTTTTTACTATAATAAATATCCCCAAAATAATATATAATTTTTTTTTCTCAGTTTAGGCCGATACGTATTCTTCTTCCTATTTTTGGTAAAGATTGCAATAAGCGTTTATCGATTGGTTTGCGCAAAATTTATAGCGTTTACAAAATAGGAGATAGTTTTATTGCATTTTTATAAATTTTTTTTTTTTTTTTTTACTACTAATGGCGGCGATCAGCGATTTTATTTTTTTCATGACTGCGACATTATGGCGGACACATATCGGACAATTTTGACACATTTTTGGGACCATTGTCATTTTCACAGCAAAAAATGCTATAAAAATTTGTTTACTGTGAAAATGACAATTGCAGTTTGAGAGTTAACCACTAGGGGGCGCTGAAGGGGTTAAGTGTGACCTCATATGTGTTTCTAACTGTAGGGGGGCGGGGCTGGATGTGTGACATCATTGATCGTGTTTCCCTATAATAGGGAACACACAATTAATGACACTGCCACAACGAACAGGGAAGGTGTGTTTACACACAGCTCTCCCCGTTCTTCAGCTCCGGAGGACCGATTGCGGGACACCGGCAGCGATCGGGTCCGTGGGTCCTGCGGCCACCGAGCTTCGGACCGGGTCGCGTACGACCCCACGGCTGGGCTTAAAGGGCCACGTACAGGTACGTGGATGTGCCTAGCCGTGCCATTCTGCCGACGTATATCGGCGTGAAGGGGTCCTTAAGTGGTTAAGCAGCAAAAATGAACTGATGTCCAACTTATAGAATGTTTTCAAATATCATGCAAAGCTTCTACATACTAATGCAATGCATATTGGACACAATGGGGTTTAATTCTAAAATATTCATCAGATGACTGTGACACACATTTTTGCAGACTGTAATTTCTATAATAGATTAATCCCTATGTTCTTTGGCTCCATCTAATGGCCAAAACGCAGTATATATATATATATATATATATATATATATATATATATATATATACACATGCTATTGTCCCGCGATTTTGTGGCACCCCCCCCCGCGATTTTGTGGCACCCCCCCCCCGCGATTACCGTGGTAAATCCCGCGATTGGCGACAAACCCCCCCCCGCTCAACTCCGATCCACGGAATCCCTCCCCCTGCTCAACAGCTTTGATCTGGCCCCCCCCGCTCAACAAATCTGATCCACATAATTCCCCCCCCGTTCAACATCTTTATCTTTGATCAGCGAACCCCCCCCCAACAACTCTGATCCGTGGACCCCCCCCGCTCAACAACTTTGATCCGCGGACCCCCCCCCGCTCAACAACTTCGTTTGGGGGGTATGCTCACTTGTCCCTCATTCTGAAGTTGAAAAGTTGGGAGGTATGCATTTGTGAGGTCAGGCACGCACGTATGAGAAGGCCTGGTTCGCAGTCTCCACTCTAATTCATTCCAAAGGTGTTCTATCAGGTTGAGGTCAGGACTTTGTGCAGGCCAGTCAAGTTCTTCCACCCCAAACTCGCTCATCTATGTCTTTATGGTCCTTGCTTTGTGCACTGGTGTGCAGTCATGTTGGAACAGGAAGGGGCCGTCCCCAAACTCTTCCCACAAAGTCGGGAGCATGAAATTGTCCAACATATCTTGGTATACTGACACCTTAAGAGTTCCCTTCACTGGAACTAATGGGCCAAGTCCAACCCCTGAAGAGCAACCCCACACCAGAATCTCCCCTCCACCAAATAATTTGGACCAGTGCACAAAGCAAGGTCCATAAAGACATGGATGAGCGAGTTTGGGGTGGAGGAACTTAACTGGTCTGCAGAGTCCTGACCTCAACCAGACAGAACACCTTTGGGATGAATTAAAGTAGAGACTGCGAGCCAGGCCCTATCCAACATTAACTTAACGCGCCTGACCTCACAAATGCGCTTCTGGAAGAATGGTCAAACATTCCCATAGACACACTCCTAAACCTTGTAGACAGCCTTCCCAGAAGAGTTGAAGCTGTTATAGCTGCAAAGGGTGGGCCAACTCAATATTGAACCCTACGGACTAAGACATTAAAGTTCATGTGCGTGTAAAGGTAGGTGTCCCAATACTTTTGGTAATCCTGTGTATATGACCCTGGCACATTGATCTCCCTGTCAGCAGTGTGAAGGACGTGCCAAGCACTTCTCTTATGGTAGAGCCGGTAAGAGGGAGATCTTTCTCATCTCTCCTAAACCTTGAGGACAGCCTTCCCAGAAGAGTTGAAGCTGTTTTAGCTGCGAAGGGTGGACCAACTTAATATTGAACCCTACGGACTAATAGCCAGATTCAGGTACGGCGGCGCATCTTTCAGGCGGCATAGCGTATCATACGCCGTAAGTCAGAGAGGCAAGTGCTGTATTCACAAAGCACTTGCCTCCTAAGTTGCGGCGGTGGCGTAGCGTAAATGGGGCCGGCGTAAGTGCGCCTAATTCAAATGAGGATGAGGGGGCGTGTTTTATGTAAATGGGTGGTGACCCGACGTGATTGACTTTTTTTTTTTACGAACGACGCGTGTACATATCCCAGTGTGCATTGCTCCAAAGAATGCCGCAAGGACGTATTGGTTTCGACGTGAACATAAATTACGTCCAGCCCCATTCACGGACGACTTGCGCAAACGGCGTAAAAATTTCAAATTTTGACGCGGGAACGACGGCCATCCTTAACATTGACTAGGCCAGCTATTTGTTCGACTAACTTTACGCCGGAAAAAGCCGTACGTAAACAATATGCGCCGGGCGCACGTACGTTTCTGAATCGGCGTATCTAGTTATTTGCAAATTCTACGCCGAACTCAACGGAAGCGCCACCTAGCGGCCAGCCTAAATATTGCACCCTAAGATACGACGGCGTAGGAGACTTACGCCGCTCGTATCTTAGCCTAATTTAAGCGTATCTGGTTTCCAGAATACGCTTACATTTAGGACGATTCAGAGTTACGTCGGCGTATAGCTATCTGAATCTGGCTATAAGACTGGGATGCCATTAAAGTTCATGTGCGTGTAAAGGGCAGTCGTCCCAATACTATTGGTAATATACTGTATATAGACAATAGGTATTCTGTGGTGTAAAGGATACAGATGGGGCATTTCGACAGCTCTGAGACCGGTCACTTATGCCCAGTAGGACGTTGTACTTCATGAAGGACTCATTGGCTGCTGCCAGCATGATGTCAGTGTTGGTATTTATCTATCATGATGGATGAATAATTAGAATTGGAACCAGAGAACTAGGATCCAAATCCTACAAGCATGGATTCTACTCACCTTTTTTTGTTGCTGATTGAGGATTAGGATGACCGCGGCTGTGACAAGGACCGCGGTTAGAGTCACAGGGATACTGGTGACCCAGCTTTGGCCACTAGTAAACATCTGAACGGTGGAGTAGAGATTGACCCAAATGGAGATATACAGGATCTAGAAGGTTAGAAACGTGAATTTAGGACAGCCCATGCCAAGAAAATCCTTCCGCCGGTCATACACCAGGAGAATTTTGTTTGAACGTTTGTACAGAAATGCCGAAAAATGAATCGGCAGAGCATTTGATCTTTTCCATCATTGAGTCAACTAATTTAGTTCCAATTCCCTTAACATTTTGTCGACATGCTTCTTGAATTAAACCCCCAGACATATTAAACAGGTTCCTATTGTGTGCACAGAACATGTGTATTACAATATGTCGAAAACCACATTCCTAGTTAAAATGTCATGTTACAAAGTAGGTGAGGTTGAAAGAAGACACAAGTCCCACCTGTGTGTAATTCTATGTCCGTATTACATTGTATATCCCTGTATGTTGTGGTCGTTCAAGTGCTTATCTAATAGTTTTTCTTAAACTCCCAGCTGAAACCACCACCTGTGGAAGGGAATTCCACATCCTTGCCGCTCTTACAGTAAAGAACCCTCTACATTTTTTATGGTTAAAGCTCTTGTGACAGAACCCACTGTCACTGTGTGTTTTGAAAGGGACTGTGGGCGGGCCTGTTACCCACAGATTATGGCCCAGAATACTGGAGACCTGAAGACAAGCTGGCATTGAGATAATGTAATGTAATGCTACAGCCCTTCTCCCCCCCCCCCCTCACCCCCTTGTTGCTGTGTCTAATTGTCTTGGTTCATTGCACATAGACAATGGTCTGGACTGGAGACGTCTCTCCGTAGGGGAAGTGTATTGAGAGGCTGCCTGCTTACCATAATCTCAGTGGCCAGGATTCAGATAGGAGATACGCCGGCGTATCTCCGGATACTCCGTCGTATCTCCGGATACTCCGTCGTATCTCCGAGTGCGGGCCGTCGTATCTCCGAGTGCGGGCCGTCGTATCTCCGAGTGCGGGCCGTCGTATCTCCGAGTGCGGGCCGTCGTATCTCCGAGTGCGGGCCGTCGTATCTCCGAGTGCGGGCCGTCGTATCTCCGAGTGCGGGCCGTCGTATCTCCGAGTGCGGGCCGTCGTATCTCCGAGTGCGGGCCGTCGTATCTCCGAGTGCGGGCCGTCGTATCTCCGAGTGCGGGCCGTCGTAACTATGCTACTGATTCAGAGAATCAGTTGCGCATAGATTTCCCTAAGATCCGACCAGCGTAAGTGTCTTACACCGTCGTATCTTAGGCTGCATATTTCCGCTGGCCGATAGGTGCCGCTTCCGTATAGTTGCGTGATGAATATGCTAATTGGGTAGTACGCCGATTCAGAAACGTACGTCCGGCCGGCGCATCTTTTTACGTCGTTTACGTTAGGCTTTTTTTGGGCGTAAAGTTACCCCTGCTATATGAGAAGTATCCTATGTGAAGTATGGCCGTCGTTCCCGCGTCAAATTTTGAAAAATTTACGTCATTTGCGCAAGTCAATGGCTGGACGTCATTTACGTTCACGTCGAAACCAATACGTCCTTGCGGCGTACTTTGGAGCAATGCACACTGGGAAATTCCACGGACGGTGCATGCGCCGTTCCTGAAAAACGTCAAATACGTGGGGTCACAGTTCATTTACATAAAACATGCCCACATCATCCCCATTTGAATTAGGGCGGGCTTACGCCGCCACACATACGTTACGCCGCCGTAACTAAAAACGCAATTTGTTTCTGCATACGGAACTTGCACCCTATGTTATGGCGGCGTAACGTATCGCAGATACGTTACGCCCGCCCATAGATAGAGCATTCTATCTGAATCCAGCCCAGTATGTTTATCTGTAGCCTGTTTCAATGTACAAATGTTCAGTTCCCATTGGTTGTTCCTTAGCCTTGTCAAAGGGGGACAAGGGGAGTGTCCCTAACTGTGTGTAAAACTGTATGTCTTGGATTTAATAAACAGTTTATGCTCTGCATGTTTAACCCTCAACACCTGTGTGGATTGTCTCGTGATTGAGGGGTTAAGGGCTGGTTATGGCGAATCTACAGGCTGCGGGTGCGTTTGGAGGACAGGAGACACAGGTCTGGCGGATGTGCCCAACTGGGGTGTTCGAGATCCGTCACAGCTCTTTTGTCCTAATTTTAATGAGTGGTCACGTGTATTATTAAACTCCCTTTTGCAGAAAAGTTGTATCCCTATTGTGGGGTCACCAGTACGGTATTTGTAAATTGAAATTATATCCCCTCTCAAGCGTCTCTTCTCCAGAGGCAATAAGTTCAGCGCTCGCAATCTTTCTTCATAACTAAATATCCTCCAGACCCTTTATTATCTTTGCCCTTCTCTATACTCGCTCCATTTCCAGGACATCCTTCCTGAGAACTGGTGCCCAGAACTTGACAGCATACTCCAGATGCAGCTGGACCAGAGTCTTGTAGAGCAGGAGAATTATCGTTTTATTTCTGGAGGTAATCGTTTTTTGCTTTTTTACATTTTCTCATCGCAGGTTTTTCTTGACTAATTAGTGCCACCAGCTACAGCTGGCAACACTTATCATTGTGTTCTGGGAAAGCTCCCCACTGGCAGAATACAATAGCACCGCGGGAGGGATTCGCCCATCAACACAGACTGTTTTTTTTTCCCTTCTACCTGTGGTTGGATGGCACGTGAGGATCCATCCCTGGCAGGAGAACAAAGTGATGATTGGTAGTAGTTATAGCCGCTGGCAATAATTGCATGTAAAAATTTGGTATGCTGGTTGTGCCCAAGTCTATTGGTGGATCAGCTTGGGGATAATCAGCCTACCCATAGATGGTTTGAATCTCGGCTGGTCCCAGCTTAAGGAGCATTCTTCCCACTGACAATCAAAAAAATGTACGGTGGAACCTCCGATTACGAGCATAATCCGTTCCAGGAGAATACTCGAAATCCAAAGTACTCGCATATCAAAGCGAGTTTCCCCATTGAAGTCAATGGAAACTAAAATAATTTGTTCCGCATTGACTTCAATGGCATGCAATACCGCATGTGGCCAGAGCCTCGGAAAGGCCCAAGAACAGCTCGGCCAACCTCAAAGGCTCGGGAACGGAGTCTTTCTGAACGGCTCCAGCACCCCCCCCCCCACCTCAGGCCAAACGCGGTACTGCACACCGCTTTGGCTTGTACCCTGCTCGTTTTGCAAGACAACACTCGCAAACAGAGTTAAGATTTTTTTTAAATACAGTGCTTGTATTGCGAAATGCTCGTTAACCTCGCAATCCAAGGTTCCACTGTACTGAGTTGTAATAGCAGAGGTTCCCTGAGATTAGAAAGTTAATTCAAGAGTTCCTCTGCTGAAATGGTTGATAAAGACTGCTCTAGAGACTTTATTGTATGAAGATCCCAGCAGGTCAACAATTTCTGAGATGCTGCAACCAGCACATTTGGAGTCTACTCATTCTAACATTTAGTTGGAAAACTAACCCGTCTTGACCGTCAATGTCCGAGTGATTTGTATACCGAGCATCCGGATAGTATCCACAGCGCATCACTTTTTCCACATTTTGTTATGTTAGTCTTATTCCAAAATAAAATTTTCCTCAAAATTCTGCAAACAATACCCCATAATGATAATGGCAAAGAAGTTTGAAATCTTTGCAAATTTTATAAAAAATTCGAAAAATCACAAATGCATAAGTATTCACACCCTTTGCCATGACACTCAATATTGAGTTCAGGTACATCCTGTTTCCACTGATCATCCTTAAGATGTTTCTACAACTTGATTGGAGTCCACCTGTGGTAAATTCAGTTGGTTAGACTAGATTTGGAAAGGCACACACACCTGTCTATATAAGGTCCCACAGATAACAGTGCATGTCAGAGCACAAACCAAGCCATGAAGTCCAAGGAATTGCCTGTAGACCTCTGAGACAGGATTGTACGAAGGCACAGATCTGGGGAAGGGTACAGAAACATTTCTGCAGCATTGAAGGTCCCAATGAGCACAGTGGCCTTCATCTGTAAATAGAAGAAGTTTGGAACCACGGGTACTCTTCCTAAAGCGTGCCGCCCGGCCAAACCGAGCAATCGGGGGAGAAGGGCCTTAGTCAGGGAGGTGACCAAGAACCCAATGGTCACTCTGACAGAGCTCCAGTGTTTGTGGAGAGAGGAGATCTTCCAGAAGAAAAACCATCTCTGCAGCTCTCCACCAATCCGGCCTGTATGGTCGAGTGGGCAGATGGACGACACTACTCGGTAAAGGGCACATGACAGCCCGCAATGGAGTTTGCCAAAAGGCACCTGAAGGATTCTCAGACCATGAGAAACAATTATCTGGTCTGACGAAACCAAGATTGAACTCTTTGCCCTAAATGGCAAGCGTTGTGTCTGGAGGAAACCAGGCACCGCTCATCACCTGGCCAATACCATCCCTACAGTGAAGCATGGTGGTGGCAGTATCATGCTGTGGGGATGTTTTTCAGTGGCAGGAACTGGGAGACTAGTCAGGATCGAGGGAAAGATGAATGCAGCAATGTACAGAGACATCCTTGATGAACACCTACTCTGGACCTCAGACTGGGGTGAAGGGTCATCTTCCAACAGGACAACGACTCTAAGCACACAGCCAAAATAACAAAGGAGCTGCTATGGTACAAATTTGTGAATGCCCTTGAGTGGCCCAGCCAGAGCCCAGACTTGAACCAGATTGAATATCTCTGTAGAGATCTGAACATGGCTGTGCACCGACGCTCCCCATCCAACCTGATGGAGCTTAAGAGGTCCTGCAAAGAAGAAATGGGAGAAACTTCCAAAAACGGGTGTGCCAATCTTGTAGCATCATACTCAAAAAGACTGGAGGCTGTAATTGGGGCCAAAGGAGCTTCACCAAAGTATTGAGGAAAGGCTGTCAATCCTTATGTACATGGGATTTTTTTTGTTTTTAATAAATATGCAAACATTTCAAACAGTTATCTTTCATGTTATTATGGGGTTTTGTTTGTAGAAGGAAAATAATGAACTTAAAGGGGTTGTAAAGGTAAAAATTTTTTCCCCTAAATAACTTTATTTTCCTTAGTGCAGTCCTCCTTCACTTACCTCATCCTTCAATTTTGCTTTTAAATGTCCTTATTTCTTCTGAGAAATCCTCACTTCCTGTCCTTCTGTCTGTAACTCCACACAGTAATGCAAGGCTTTCTCCCTGGTGTGGAGTGTCGTGCTCGCCCCCTCCCTTGGACTACAGGAGAGTCGGGACACTCTCTACGTTGCAGATAAAGGAGCTGTGTGTTAGTGGGCATCCTGACTCTCCAGTAGTCCAAGGGAGGGGGTGAGCAAAACACTCCACACCAGGGAGAAAGCCTCGCATTACTGTGTGGAGTTACAGACAGAAGAACAGGAAGTGAGGATTTCTCAGAAGAAATAAGGACATTTAAAAGCAAAATGGAAGGATGAGGTAAGTGAAGGAGGACTGCACTAAGGTAAAGGAAGCTACCGTATTTAGGAAAAAAATTATTGTACCTTTACAACCCCTTTAATCCATTTTGGAATAAGGCTGTAACATAAAATAAAATGCGGAAAAAGTGAAGCGCTGTGAATACTTTCCGGATGCACTGTATTTGGCTGCAGCCACTTGATTTACTTTTTGATTATTTATGTTAATAAGGTGATGCTGCCAATTAATTTTTTTTCCCTGAATGCAAGATTACATTCTCAGATACAGTATTTTAGAACAATGTTTCTGATGGATACAAGATATGGTGTTGGGACATGTAGGTCTAATCCAACCTTGGAACAATTGCTCTCTAAGCCCAAGCATTCCTGCTATGGGGCAGATCCACAGAGATCTGCACCCGCGCAGCGTATGTGAGATGCGCTACGCCGCCGTAATTTTCCCGGCTGTGGTTCGAATCCATAAAGATTTTGCGCCGTAAGTTGCGGCGTAGTCTATCTCTCGCGGCGTAACGGCGCGTAATTCAAATCGGCTATTAGGGGGCGTGTTTCATTTAAATGAAGCGCATCCCCGCGCCGAACGAACTGCGAATGCGCCATCCCTAAATTTCCCGCCGTGCATTCCGCTAAATGACGTCGCAAGGACGTTTTTTTTTTAATCGTGAATTACGTCCATCCCGATTCACGGACGACTTACGCAAACAAAAAAAAAAATTTAAAATTAAACGCGGGAACCACGGCCATACTTAACATAGCAGGTTTAACTATACGCCACAGAATAGCAGCTTTAACTATACACCGAAAAAAGCTGACTAGAGACGACGTAAAAAAATGCGACGGCCGCTCGTACGTTCGTGGATCGTCGAACTTGCATAATTTGCATACTCAACGCGGAAAACGACGGGAACGCCACCCAGCGGACGCCGAAGAATTGCATCTTAGATCCGAAGACGTACGCCTGTCGGATCTAACCCAGATGCCGTCGCATCTTGTTTTGAGGATTCAAAACAGATACGACGCGGGTAATTTGAAAATACGCCGGCGTACTCTCTCTGTGGATCAAGTCCTGGGGAAAAAAGTGTGGGAACTCCCACCCAAGATCCACTCCCCTACCAAAAAAAAAAAAAAGATACGCTCATGTGCATAATTACTAAACCGCATTTTTTTTTCGATCCACTGTACCTTAGTAATCCTTTATGTTACTGGCCGCTTCCTGTATAAGGATTCATCGGGTAGTGTGCGGGTATTCCGTCACTTCCTCTGTGCCGCAATGTCTCCTGGGAGCTTTTGTCATTGTTTCCAGGAGACATTGTGGCGGTCTGCCGCGAGTTATCACAGGATTTAGAAAGAACTTTAAGCAAGGTGATAGAAGCGGCCAGTAACATAAAGGATTACTAAGGTTCACCTGCCTCTGACAGTGACTGGAGCTGGGCATCGCTGCTTAGTGAAGGATTGGCTCGGACGGCTCGGCTGCTCAAGTCCTGCAAAGGGAACTGCGTTCCTGCTGTGAAAAAAGTGCAGGAACTCCGTTCCCACGCGTTCCCGCAGGACTTGAGCCCTGGATCTGCTCCTATGTCTATAATTTTAGGATGAGGAGGCAGACATCTGCTCAGGGCTTGAGCCAGGGAACCAATAGTTAAAAAGACATCCAGTGGATGATTATTAGTTCTTCTGGAAATGACCAGCTGAATTCCTCTGTAAAGCAAGCCATATGTTACACAATTTTTTTTTCTTCAACCACAGGTCGAAAGAAAAAGAAAATTGCTTGCTTTTCCCCCCATCAACACAGCCAGTAATGGGGGAATCCCTCCCACTGTGCCATTGTATTCTGACAGCGGGAGGTTTCCCATCCGTCAGAATACAGTGATTACTGCCAGCAGCTATAGCCGGCTGTACGCTGCGATCTTTCGACAAGCAATCAGCCAGATGGAGTGATGACATCTCATATTTACTGTTTGTTTCCTTGCATGTTGTTAGAATTACAGATATTATTATATGCTCACCAGGGCCAGAATCATCCCAAAACCTCGAGAGCTGAAGAAAATGTATCTGTGGACCTCTGGAATAATTGCAGGGATCTGTAAGGAGCGTCTGCATTGTTCCACAGGGAGCTGGAAAAGGAGAAGTTGATGGTCATGACAGGACTCGCAATCACAAGCTATTGGGCTTAATCACTACGACAAGTCAAGAAGAAATCAGAAGTGGTCTCTTAACGTCCTGGCTTGTAGAAGAGGTTCTGCAAAACACAATCACCAGTTTGCAAACTCATGTTGCTTCATGTTCCTTTAATACATATTGGGTTAGATAATGTTGCCTGCAAATTAGGGCTATTACTGATTACAATTTTCGTGTTCGATTAATCGTTTTTTTTTTAATCGACTAATTTCGATTCAATTATAAGGCACATACAGATCCAACTACGTTTAGCTGATCTCCTTGCAGGCTGATTCCCAGTGCAGCTCCCAACCACTGGAAAAATGGATAGGAGGATACAAAATACACACAAAGGCAGCGCTCGATGGGCATTAAAACTAGGGTTGTCCCGATACCACTTTTTTAGGACCGAGTACAAGTGCCGATACTTTTTTTCATGTACTCGCCGATACCGATTACCAATACTTTTTTTTAAAATGCAGCCATGTCCCCCCCCCCCAAATGCAGCCATGTCCCCCCCCCCCAAATGCAGCCATGTCCCCCCCCCCCAAATGCAGCCATGTCCCCCCCCCCCAAATGCAGCCATGTCTCCCCCCCCAAATGCAGCCATGTCTCCCTCCCCCCCAAATGCAGCCATGTCTCCCTCCCCCCCAAATGCAGCCATGTCTCCCTCCCCCCAAATGCAGCCATGTCTCCCTCCCCCCAAATGCAGCCATGTCTCCCTCCCCCCAAATGCAGCCATGTCTCCCTCCCCCCAAATGCAGCCATGTCTCCCCCCCCAAATGCAGCCATGTCTCCCTCCCCCCCAAATGCAGCCATGTCTCCCTCCCCCCCAAATGCAGCCATGTCTCTCCCCCCCCCAAATGCAGCCTTGTGTCCCCCAAATGCAGCCATGTCTCCCCCCAAATGCAGCCTTGTATCCCCAAAATGCAGCCATGTCTCCCCCCCCAAATGCAGCCATGTCTCCCCCCCCCAAATGCAGCCATGTCTCCCCCCCCCAAATGCAGCCATGTCTCCCCCCCCCCCAAATGCAGCCATGTCTCCCCCCCCCCAAATGCAGCCATGTCTCCCCCCCAAATGGAGCCATGTCTCCCCCCCCAAATGCAGCCATGTCTCCCCCCCCCAAATGCAGCCATGTCTCCCCCCCCAAATGCAGCCATGTCTCCCCCCCCAAATGCAGCCTTGTCTCCCCCCCAAATGCAGCCTGGTCTCCCCCCCCCAAATGCAGCCTTGTCTCCCCCCCCCCAAATGCAGCCTTGTCTCCCCCCCCCAAATGCAGCCTTGTCTCCCCCCCCCAAATGCAGCCTTGTCTCCCCCCCCCCCAAATGCAGCCTTGTCCCCCCCCCAAATGCAGCCTTGTCTTCCCCCCCAAATGCAGTCTTGTGTCCTCAAAATGCAGCCTTGTCTCCCCCCAAATGCAGCCTTGTATCTCCCAATATCAGCTTTGTGTAGGTCTCCCCCGCCGTCTAGTTGTTCGGTGCTCAGGGAACATAACAGCTTTCATTTGAATAGCTGTGTGTTCCCCGTCGCGCTTCGTCAGAGCCCCTCCCCCTTGTCCGGGCACTTTGATAGACAGATCACTCGTCCAATCGGACGGGTGATCTGTCTATCAAAGTGCCCGGACAAGGGGGAGGGGCTATGACGACGCGCGGTGGGGAACACACAGCTATTCAAATGAAAGCTGTTATGTTCCCTGAGCCCCGAACTAGACGGCGGCAGCGGTCGCAGTTCTCCAGTGGCATGTTATACATACCCGAGGACTGCTCTGCTCTCTGCCCCCTCAGTCTCTTCTCGGTCTCCTCTCCGGCCGCTCCCCGCCCCCACTCAGAGGGAAAAAAATAAAGTATCGGCGAAGCATCGGGAGCATTTGCGCGAGTACAAGTACTCGCGCAAATGCTCGGTATCGGGACAACCCTAATTAAAACTTTTATAGTCTTCAAGTAGGTAACAAAATAAATATTGCACTGGAGATAGTCGATGTAGCTACACAAACTGTAAAAATGGTGCGGGTAATACCAAACGGTAGCAAAAGCAGTCATAAAAACATGTAGCTAAGTAGGATACTGGTATAAAAATGTGTACAACGATACCACTGCTGAATCCAGATGATGAGGGGTTAACATCAGTCCGTCGGCATTTAGATGTCCCGTGAAGGGAACTATCACAACTCCCAGTGGATGTAGAATCCCAGGGTGATGGAGGGAAGTGCAACGGTCCTTGCATGTGGCAGATGGTAAGGTCCCGCCGGCATGCAGATATAAGGCCTCGTACACACGATAGGTTAAACAGAGGACAACGGTCTGATGGACCGTTTTCATCGGTCAAAACCGATCGTGTGTGGGCCCCATAGGTTATTTAACCATCGGTTAAAAAAAAGCAAACTTGCTTTAAATTTAACCACGCATGTTCAGAATCAAGTCGACGCATGCTTGGAACTTTTTTTTTTTTCAGCACGTCGTCGTGTTTTACGTCACTGTGTTCTGACACGATCTGTTTTTTAACCAATGGTGTGTACGCACGACGGACCATCGGTCAGCTTCATCGGTTAACCGATGAAAATGGTCCATCGGTCCATTCTCATCGGATGGACTGATCGTGTGTACGCAGCATCAAGGCACAGCAAAGGAGCCCTTCAGATGGACATGGCAAGCCCCGCCGGTGTCTGTGATGTCACCAGAACTCCGACGGAACTCCCTGAACACCTGGAAGCCGGCGGAGAGGTGAGTACCGATTTAAAAGAATTTTGATCGATCAAAAAAATGAATCGATTAATCAAGGTCACTCTAGATGTGCAAAGCTGGTAGAGACATCCCCCAAAATATTTGCAGCTGTAATTGCAGTGAAAGGAGGTTCTACAAAGTCAAACAAAAGAATTCGCTGCTCCAGGTGAGACAGGAAGCCTAGTGATTTCACGGGTGCACGCCCCGACTCTCCTCCGCTTACCATTAACAATGAAGAAATGGCTGCACTCCAAGATCCATCAAAATTCTTTAATTTCCGAACATCAAGTGTCAAAAAACAGATAAAATGGTAATGAATAAGTGCACCTAATGAAATGTACGCCACACTTTTCAGATATTCATTTGTAAACCAAATTAAAAAAACATTTATCACTTTCCTTATACTTTACAATTATGTGCCACTTTATGTTGGTCTATTACATAAAATGAAAACTAGAAACTAAGAGAATAGACTTTAAAGGCACATGAGTAACCCATATAAAATAATTACGTTTTTTTATTGTAGAAAATTATTAAAACAAACATCTAAAATTCCTAGTTATATTATTGAATGACCCACACACAAGTTCTGATAACGCTTCCAAAATACAATTATATTACTAAACCCAGTGGTACAACGGTTAGGATTCCAATGACGGTAACCAGATGGGAGTGTCAAATTTCAGGGGGGGGGGGGGCTTCGGCAGCGGCGATACAGTCGCATTTTACACTTTCTTCGACCACTAGCGGGGGTTAAAAGCGCCCCTCCCCACGTTAAAATTTAAAAACACCCCACTGTGCCCCCTGCATCTTTCAATATCTTTGTCACTACTGTGTACCCCCTCTCCACAACTGCACCCCTGGACCCCTTTACATTACACAGCACCTCACAGCTCTGAACCCCTTTATATTACACAGCGCCTCACAGCTTTGGACCCCTTTTACATTACACAGCACCCCACATCACTGGACCCCTTTACATTACACAGCACCCCCGCATCACTGGACCCCTTTAAATTAGACAGCACCCCACAGCTCTGGACCCCTTTACATTACACAGCACCCCACAGCTCTGGACCCCTTTACATTACACAGCACCCCACAGCTCTGGACCTCTTTACATTACACAGCACCCTGCACCACTGGACCCCTTTACATTACACAGCACCCTGCATCACTGGATCCCTTTACATTACACAGCACCCCTTTCCCTTGACCGAAGCACTTCACTATATTGACAGTATATTTATTTCAGGTCTAAAAGAGGAACCTTTTGGAATGAGGGACAAATGGATTTGATTCCAGAAGAGGGACAGGCACTCTAAGGGACAACTAGAAACTATGCCGTAGGCTACAACTCTGTGTTGTTTGCTCTGCCTTTCCAGACTTGCTAAAAACACATCAGAAACTAGTCTAGTGTTACCTGTGGCAACAGATGTTGGCACAAACAAAGCACAGGCCTGGTGAACGATATAAAACGGCGCTTCCCTCCCTCTGTCCTCTGGCGCTCGTATCGTATGTCACGGAGCTGGGTCTGTGTGCAAGGTCCCGCCCCCCTAGTTCCACTTGAGGTGTGAATCCAAGTACAAGAAATTCGCTCTACATGTTACGCATAGAAGTGCGCTTCTTCAGGAGCATATAGATAGAAAAAAATGTTGGTGTAAACAATTTAAGTCACAGGACTTTGGAGAGGTATCAGAACAACCAGCCAGTCCAGGATGTAAAGTCATATAAATCGGCCACAATTATTTAATGTAGTAATTTGCTGGTAAGCAAAAAAATGTAAAAAGGGCACAACCAGGATAAGATCTGCCCAGCACAACATGGTGTAAGCGCATACACTGGTAATATATACCGGCGTGCATTGGTTATCAACACCAATCTGTCCAACAGTGTAGAAAGAAATGTACTCAAGGCTCGAGTTAGCCGATGCCTCGAAGTTTGAGCAGTATGTCTCCTGGGTTCCCATATGGGACGTTGGCTCACTATCGTTGTATCCAGTGTCACCCTGTGAGGATACACGTTAAATTCATTATTTTCAACTATCACATAAAATCCCAATAAAACATATTTACGTTTTTGGTTGTAACATGGACAATTTCAAGGGGTATGAATACTTTTTCGAGGCACTGCATACGCTATATTACATAGTACAACATCAACAACTTTAGATTGCAAGCTCCATGAGCAGGGCTCTAATTCCTTCTGTATTGTAATTATACTGTCCCCCTTTATATTGCAATGGGCTGTGAAAACTGGTCGGCACTATATAAATCCTATCGAATAACAATGTATCAAGAGGTCTCTCCATTTGCTGTAGCTCCAGGCACTATGCACAGGGCCGATACTCTGCGAGGCCAGCAGGATATTGCAGCCCCAAGCAGTGAATTCACTTCACCTAATGAGACCCAAGAGATTTACTTTGGCACAGTGCCCTCGCTTGTACAGGCCAACTACTCCTTGCCGACAGAGACCTTTAGCAGTCTGGGCTCACTGTTCATCCCAGCACATTACAGACACGGAATGTTCAGTTGGATTCGGTTTGCATTTTAGCTGCTTTACTTCAACATGCAAACAGTCAAAATAGTACAGCGCAGATGTACCAATATCAAATAATTAACCAGAGAATAAAGTTTATATAAAAAAAAATGGAGGACCCCAGATGGTGTGAAACTGCATCTAAACAAACATGTAGGTGTCAGTCTGTGTGTCACCTCCACCACACACATTTATGGGTAAGACCCCTGAATCAACAGGATGGTCAAAACAAGTATTCCCCTACAAGGGTCTAATGCTGCGTACACACGATCATTTTTCAGCATGAAAAAAAAACTTTGTTTTTCAGCATGTCGAAAAAACGACATTTTCCCAACTTCATCATTAAAACGATGTTGCCTACACATCATAGTTTAAAAAAAATGCTCTAGCAAAGCGCGGTGACGTACAACACGTACGACAGCACTATAAAGTGGAAGTTCCATGCTGTTGACGCCACCCTTGGGGCTGCTTTAGCTGGTTCTGTGTTAGTAAAAGACGATTCGCGCTTTTTTGTCTGTTACAGCGTGATGAATGTGCTTACTCCATTATGAACGGTAGTTTTACCAGAACGAGCGCTCCCGTCTCATAACTTGCTTCTGAGCATGCGCGGGTTTTTTACGTCGTTTTAGCCCACACACGATTATTTTTTACAACCCGAAAAACGACATCGTTTAAAACAACGTTAATTTTTTTTTTGTCGTTTTTCAGAACCTTTTAAATGACGTTTTTGAAAAACTATGTTTTTTTCATGCCGAAAAATGATCGTGTGTACGGGGCATAAGGATCTTATGGCTGATAGAAGTCTGGAGTAACAGTTCCTCATTAATAATTTTAGTTCTTTCTGCCCACAGGATGGGACAACTGTCTCAGAAGTGATGTATGTCCCTTAACTGCTTGCCGACCAGCCACCACAGTTCTACGGCGGCAGGTCGGCTCTCCTGCGCGAGAGCCCATAGCTCTACGTCTGCTCTCTAAGCGGCCACTAGGGGCGCGTGCGCCCGCTCGCTCCTGACTCCCGCACGCGCCCGGCGGTCGCGACTACCCAGGATCGCTCGTTACAGAGCGAGAACCGGGAGCTGTGTGCGTAAACACAAAGCTCCCGGTCCTGTCAGGGGAGAAATGCCTGACCGTCTGTTCATACAATGTATGAACAGCGATCAGTCATTTCCCCTAGTGAGTCCACCCCCTTTACAGTTAGAACACACCCAGGGAACATACTTGACCCCTTCCCCACCCCCTAGTGTTAACCCCTTCCCTGCCAGTGGCATTTTTATAGTAATCCAATGCATTTTTATAGCACTGATCGCTATAAAAATGCCAATGGTCCCAAAAATGTGTCAAGTGTCCGCCATAATGTCGCAGTACCGGAAAAAAACATCGCTGATCGCCGCCATTACTAGTAAAAAAAAAATATTAATAAAAATGCCATAAAACTACCCCCTATTTTGAAAACGCTATAACTTTTGCGCAAACCAATCAAACTCTTATTGCAATTTTTTTTTACGAAAAATATGTAGAATACGTATCGGCCTAAACTGAGGAAAAACATTTTTTTATATATATATTTTTGGGGGATATATATTATGGTACAAAGTAAAAAATATAATTTTTTTTCAAAATTGTCGCTCTATTTTTGTTTATAGCGCAAAAAATAAACCGCACAGGTGATCAAATACCACCAAAAGAAAGCTATATTTGTGGGAAAAAAAGGACGCCAATTTAGTTTGGGAGCCACGTCGCACGACCGCGCAATTGTCAGTTAAAGCGACGCAGTGCCGAATCGCAAAAAGTGCTCTGGTCTTTGACCAGTAATATGATCCGGGGCTTAAGTGGTTAAAGAAGAACTTCTTAGTAACTCGGGCAGGTCAACTTTTGGGAGCTCTAATCCTGGCAGTTCCCGTCCCTCTGAGCCTTCACCTCAACATAACTTGTCAGCAAACAATCCTAATAAATTAAGGCATTTGCAACATAATGGGTTAAAACCAATTTCGATAGAATAAACATCTTCTAGTGCTCGGGTGCTCAGTGACATGGGTTCTCACTCAGTCTCTTAAAAAAAATGTAACTTCTGTCTTGTCTATCTTCAAAAGGCTCTGACACCAAGGGTGCCATGTGATGAAGATGAAGAAAGGCAGACATGTTTAAAAGTAGTTGTAAACCCATATAAAAAATACCTGCAAGACAAAGGCATTGCATACTAGTTCATTATGAAATATTTGCTTTAGATCGAAGGTGTTGCAGCGGTCCCCGCACACAGCTGTGATCGGCAACGTCTTCCGGAGCTATTTCTGGGGTACATGGGCTGTGATTGACCAGAGCCACGATGACTAGACGTGCAATTCGTTTAGTTCCGAATGCGTTCTTTAACGAAGTTTGACAAAATTTGTTAATTCCAAAATTTCTGAATTTTTCAATTTCTGAATTTTCAGGTTATCAGATTTCCGAATTTCGGAAATTTGAAATAACATTTTTCGAATATTAGGAAATTCGGACAGTAGAAATTCGAAATTAGGGAATTTTGAGTCTGAAAGGCCAAAGTCCGAAAGTTTGAAAGGCCAAAGTCCGAAAGTTTGAAAGGCCAAAGTCCGAAAGTTTGAAAGGCCAAAGTCCGAAAGTTTGAAAGGCCAAAGTCCGAAAGTTTGAAAGGCCAAAGTCCGAAAGTTTGAAAGGCCAAAGTCCGAAAGTTTGAAAGGCCAAAGTCCGAAAGTTTGAAAGGCCAAAGTCCGAAAGTTTGAAAGGCCAAAGTCCGAAAGTTTGAAAGGCCAAAGTCCGAAAGTTTGAAAGGCCAAAGTCCGAAAGTTTGAAAGGCCAAAGTCCGAAAGTTTGAAAGGCCAAAGTCCGAAAGTTTGAGAATTCAAATTTTCTGATTTTAGAATTATGAATTTTAGAAATCATAAAATTTGGATTTTTAAATTCAGAATTTTTCTATTTCCGAAAAAAGCAAAAAAAAACAAATGAACAAATTTTTCTGTAGTGCACATGTCTAACGACGTCACTCTCGCCGGTCACAGCACAGGCCCTTATGAAAAGGCATGATCAAGCCGTTTCTTTAGTGCGCATGTGCTCATGATGTCGGCGCAAGCGTATAATGGTAAATATCCCCTAAACCATGCAGGTACAAGTGGTGTAACAGGGTTTACAACCACTTTAAAGTCCAGCCTATGTGGCAGCCATGACTCCAAAGATACAGTGGAGGAGTGATCGTTTGCACCCAATGACAGAAGGGGTGTTAATTGTGGGAGTCATCAGGTGAAAAAGGGAATAAAAAAGCCACAACATCTAAGGCCTTATAGGCTGCATTACATTTACTTTCTGATTTTCGGTTTAGCTACCCTTTTTAAGATTCTGAGCAGGAGCTGCATGGCTGTAAAAAAGGTTACATAGTAAAGTCCCTAGAGGGCTGCAGGTAAGTATAATCTCTTCTGAAAGTGTTGGGGAAGGGGGTGCAGAATAGGATAATTGCACTAAAAGTGTACTTATCTCTTAATACATTTTCAACAAGCGGTTTTATCAAGAGTGACAGCAATAGATCTACACTTGTTATGATGTCACTTCAACATAACAGGCCTAGGAAATTTACCACCAAGGGCCTTGAAAGAATATTTGAGGGTCTAACGTTACCATGAGACAAAGTGCTCACAAAATTGTTCATTTATAATGTGCATCTCCCACAGCGCTGTGTAAAGCATTACAATAGTCAATAAAATAATACAAATGCATAAAAACATTTTAAATTATGGCTCTAAAAAAATTTACAGCAACGTTATATGGGAATAACAAGAGAGAAAAACTCTGTTCCTATGAGAATATCATTCTAGATGAAGAAAAAGCATCAGAAACAAGAGGAAATACAAATAGTAGGTTACATTTAAAGTGAGTATGTAGTCTTTTTCAAAGTTTTTGTCAGCAAGCATTACATTTAAAGAGATTGGCTTGCTATAAATGATACCCATACGTTTTAATGCTTCCAGAAAATGTTTTTTGTGTATAGTCTGTAATTACCGGTATACATGTATGTGGAAATGGCTCCATTTGTTCGTTATGCATGTAGGTGGTGCTTCCTGCATTGTAATGCCATACAATGAATGTGCTTTACTGCTCCTCACAATGCAAGACTATGATTAGGAACACTTTGTAGGTTTAAAACCATACACTCCCTGTGTGGCTAATGTCTTTTCTCAACAGCTGTTGAGCAGAGTTGTAGGAGAGATTCCAAAGTCCTTGAGTGCTCCCTCTAGTATAGTGTTTCTCAACCTTTTTACTGTCAAGGAACCCCTGGCAAAAGGTTTGAGATCTCGGGAAACCCCTAAAATAGCGTTCAGATCTACGCCTCACAGGACATTGGTGTGATAAGCGAGCTGTGATACAACAACTATTATTTTAAGAAATGGCATTAAATACTGTATTTATTGGTGTATAACACTCACTTTTTTTATCCTGAAAATGGAGGGTAAACTGTGCCTGCGTGTTATACTCAGGGGGCTGTGGAACATTTTTTTCCTGAAACTTCCCTCTTAGTTAGGGTGCGTGTTATACTCCGATAAATACTGTATACATAAATATTTGAACGTGCCTATTTTATGTGAAACGTTTGGTTTTTCTGACTCGCAACACGGTACAGGTCACATAATCGGTTACAGGTCACAACATGGTACAGGTCACACAGCAGGGAATGCAGCACACGTCGGGGTACGCGTCTCATAGGGAATGCAGCACACGTCGGGCTACGCGTCTCAGGGAATGCAGCACACGTCGGGCTACGCGTCTCATAGGGAATGCAGCACACGTCGGGGTACGCGTCTCATAGGGAATGCAGCACACGTCGGGTTACGCGTCTCATAGGGAATGCAGCACACGTCGGGCTACGCGTCTCATAGGGAATGCAGCACACGTCGGGCTACGCGTCTCATAGGGAATGCAGCACACGTCGGGGTACGCGTCTCATAGGGAATGCAGCACACGTCGGGGTACGCGTCTCATAGGGAATGCAGCACACGTCGGGGTACGCGTCTCATAGGGAATGCAGCACACGTCGGGGTACGTGTCTCATAGGGAATGCAGCACACTTCGGGGTACGCGTCTCATAGGGAATGCAGCACACGTCGGGGTATGCGTCGCATAGGGAATGCAGCACACGCCGGGGTATGCGTCGCATAGGGAATCCAGCACACGTAGGGGTACAGTTTTTTTTTTTTCATATGCAGAGTAGCGTGGGAAGCGGCTGTAATAAGAGCTCTTTCATAGCCTGATCCTTCCAGCCAGCCCCTCCTTTCCAACCCTGGTGCTTGTATGACATCACCTGGGGTGGACAGGAGAAAAGAAGTGGCCGGCTGGAAGGATTGCGGTATGAGAGAGCTCTTATTACAGTGCTACTCTACATGCTGGCCGAGACTCGATCTACCGGTCTTCAGCAAAATAAATCCTCAGAAGGTGAAGTGGTACAAAGTCCCGCCTCCTATGATAGACAGAATAGCCGTCCAATGCCAGCCTAGGAGACGCGACTTCCTATTGCAGGGGCCGCCGAGAAAACAGATTCTCCTCTATGTAATCTGACGGCACTCGTCCTGCCCCCTCCAAGGAATGATAAATACGGTATATATCGCTTGTGGCCCCCTCAACAAATCCACGAGTGCCGCGCAGCGCTTGGGGATTCGTTGGGGGCCCACAAATGATGTATATATCCAAATTACCAGTGGGGCGGTATGAAACCGGAACACAGGCCACAATTGGCCCTTGTGCCGGACTTTGGACATGCCTGCTCTAGTGATCTAAAGATCCATATAGAGGAATCGGAACTTCCTTTCAATGAACCTTTTAGGCCGCGTACACACGATCGGTCAAAACCGATGAAAACGGACTGAAGGACCTTTTCATCGGTCCAAACCGGTCGTGTGTAGGCCCCATCGGTCAGTTAACCTTCGGTCAAAAAAATGAGAACTTGCTTTAAAATTGAACCGATGGACTGGTTACAGATAGGTCAAAACCGATCGTTGGTATGGAAAACCATCGGTTAAAAACCCGTGCATGCTCAGAATCAAGTTGACGTATGCTTGGAAGCATTGAACTTCGTTTTTTTAACTGATGGTGTGTAGTAGGCACGACGGACCATCAGTCGGCTTCATCGGTTAACCGATTAAAGCGGTTCTTCGGACCGTTCTCATCGGATGGACTTGATCGTGTGTACGCGGCCTTAGTGATATAAAGTTATACTGTATAAAGAGGTATCAAGACCTCCTTCCTCCTGCTGGTGGGTCCCTCTAGTGATAACTAAAGATCTATATAGAGAAGTCAGGACCTCCTTCCTCCTGCTGGTGATCCCTCTAGTAATAACTAAATATTTACAGGTATATAGAGGGTCCAGAACCTTCTTCCTCCTGGCGATCCCTCTAGTGGTGATTCTAGAATTTTACGTACTTTTCCCACTGCCTGGCCACACTGCTCATTTTGCAATCTTCTGAAATAAGCATCACCAAGTCTTTTTCCTCTGTAGTTCTGGTCAACACTGTACCCCCAATGTTGTACCGCCCAATGTTGTACCCTACCAAAGGATTATTTTTTCCATCTAGTGAGAACTAAAGATCTATTTAGGAAAATCTAGACCTCCTTCCTCCTTCTGGTGACCCCTCTATTGCCATCTAAAAATCTATATTGAGTAACCCGAATCTTCTTCCTCCTGCTGGTGATCCTTCTGGAGATAACTAAAGCTTTATGCCTAGTACACACGAGAGGATTTATCCGCGGAAACGGTCCGGGGTACCGTTTCCGCGGATAAATCCTCTGGCGGATTTTGATCTCATGGTTGTACTAACCATGAGATCGAAATCCCCGCGGAATTCCGTCTGCGGTGACGTGTCGCGCCGTCGCCGAGGCGACATGCGCGACGCTGTCATATAAGGAATTCCACGCATGCGTCGAATCATTATGACGCATGCGGGGGATGGATTCGGACGGATTGATCCGGTGAGTCTGTACAGACCAGCGGATCAATCCGTTGGAATGGATTCCAGCGGACAGATTTCTTAGCATGTCAAGAAATTTTTATCCGCTGGAAATCCATCCCCGGGGACAAAAATCCGCGGAAACAGATCCGCTGGATCGTACACACCAGGGGATCTATCCGCTGGAGCCAGTCCGCGGATCAATTCCAGCGGATCGATCCTCTCGTGTGTATGGGGCCTTATACAGAGAAATCATACCCTTTATCCTCCTACTAGTGATCATTCTAGCGATGATTGTAGACTTCTATTCATTTTTCCCACGGCCTGGCCACACTGTTCACTAATTTTACAATCGCCACAAATTCCTCGTGCACACTACCATTTTTCACGACAGGATTCCTCTCAAGCCTGCCTTGCATACACACGTTCAGGCCAAAAACCGCACCGTCCAAAGCGCGGTGACGTACGACGGTACTATGAAGGGGTAGTTCCATTCAAACGGCGCCACCCTTTGGGCTGCTTTTGCTGATTTCGCGTTAGTAAAAGTTTGAGAGACGATTCACGCTTTTCAGTCTTCGTGCTTTTCAGTCCGTTACAGCGTGACGAATGTGCGATCTCCATTCCGAACGATAGTTTTACCAGAACAAGCGCTCCCGTCTCATACTTGATTCTGAGAATGTACTGTTTTTTTCCTCCTCGGAATAGCCTACACTCGACCGGTTTTCCCGATGGGAAAAAGTCCGCCAGGGAAAAAAAAAAACACGTTCTCTTTTTTTTTTTGCAGTTTTCTTGTCAGGAAAATTGCGATGGACCATACACACGCTGGGGTTCACGGCCAAAAGCTCTCATGTCAGTTTTCCTGCTGGGATGCATAAGTATTGGGATGCCATATGATGCATAAGTATTTTTCCCCTGTAATGTGGGCCAACATTGTACCCCCATTACTATACTATGTCAAGAGATTATTTTTCCATAGGTGGATAATTTTACATTTAAAAACCTTGAACTGCAGTTTCCACGCTTTTGACCAATCTTCTAGCAATGCCAAATTATGTTCCACGTTACAGACGCCACCAGGAATATCAACCCAATTGCAAATCTTTGTGTCATCAGCAAATACTGTACTTTACCTGTAAACAAAAAAAGAAGAGAAAAAACTGCGCTAAACCCACTCTTATGTGAGGACAAAATTGTGTAGGACCTCTAAAAATAGAGGATAAATTATTTAAACAATGAATAAAAAATGTGAATAAAAAAAGGGGGGAAGTTGCTGCCTATTCAAAGCTTAAATACTTAAACCTCAAAGACATACATACAAAAAAATAGGCGCTCAGCCCCAACCGTTATCAGTGCAAACACAAAGGGTGCATGAACATAGATCAAAACCAAAAAAAATTATATTGATAAAAAACATACACAAATGGAGTATAACAATGTACACCCTGTGCAAAATAGATCACAAACCAATATGTGAAAATAATTTTGTTTGGCCCAATCAATGTATGAAAAAGCAATGGATAATTGGAAAATAAAAGTCCCAACAGAAACCATATGAGCTGAAAAAATCCCTCATCATCAGACACTTCCAAGCAATAGTTCATTAATTGCTGTAGATTTCAACCCGACATCTTGAAGCAACTTGAATTTTGACATTCAATCGGAGTAATGAAAATACTGACTCTTACCGAATTGTTGGAGCTTTTTTTTCTCAGAAAATAGGTGCAGGAACTCAACCACGACCCCGTTCAGATTTCACAAACAGTAAAAGGGTCTTAAAGGGGCATTAAATACCAGGATTGCATTACATACAGAATGCAGAGTTCAAGTGGTTACATACAGAGTGCAGAACTATCACTTGTAAACACAGAAACCAGACTTCTGTGTTTACAAGTGATTGTGGTGAGCAGGCACCAAAGGGTCTGAGCCTAAGGTGGTGGAACTGAGTTCCCCCAAGTTCCCCCTGAAAAAAACCCTGTATGTGTGTGTATATATGTGTGTGTGTGTGTGTGTGTATATATATATATATATATGTATAGAGCAGCCATGGATAGAACCAAGGGGCTGGAGTATATGAGTATGATGGCGTAGGAATAGCTCCACCTAACGCGTTTCCCACAACTGGCTTCAACTGGGAACGGTTTTTTACCCTCCCCTTTTTTTCTGAATCCTAACATTTAGGTTAAGTGACTTGCTGTGATTTTTTTAAAGTTGATTTTTATATGGATGATACCTTCTGTGATGTCTTAAGTGGTTTTTAATAAACAAAACATTTTTTTGGATATACTACACTGAGGATTTTTTTTCCTTTTTGCTGAGTCTATGTATTCAGAAACGAGTGTCTGACATCTTTCAACCTGAACCCGACTACCGCCCTCTGTGCTATTCGGCCGGGAAAGATAGTGGAAGTTTCATTCTTCTTCCTGCAAGACAGAAGCACCACTCCCCAAGTTAAAGGGGTTTTCCACCCATTTTTTAAGTTTATTAAAAGTCAGCAGCTACAAAAAGTGTAGCTGCTGGCTTTTAATAAACTGACACTTACCTGCTCCAGCATTCCAGCGACGCGCCGGCCGGGGGTCCGCTCCTCTCCCCCCCTCCCCGGCCGGCGTCTTCATTGTCACTGTGGGCACCCGGCCATGACAGCTTTCGGCTTCACGGCCGGGCACCCACTGCGCATGCGCGAGCGGCACTGCGCTCTTTAATTGGACAGGCGATCGCCTGGGACCTGTCACGTTTCCCAGGCGATCGCCTACAGGGAGGGGCTGCCAAAAGGCGATATGACGTATCGCCTTTGCAGCCCCTCGGCGGAAGGAGGAAGTGGGACAGGAAGTCCCATTCTCTTGAAGCCCCCACTCCCCCCCAAAAAAATTACATGCCAAATGTGGCATGTAAGGGGGAGAGGAGTGGATTAAGAGGAAGTTCCATTTTTGGGTGGAACTCCTCTTTAAGTGATTCTACATCGGGGCCGGCAGGCTGATGCACATGCCTTTCTGACCTCCTTAATACCGGGGTCCAACAATTCGGTAAGAGTCAGTATTTTCATTACTCCGATTGAATGTCAAAATTCAAGTTGCTTCAAGATGTCGGGTTGAAATCTGTGTTTTTTTTAAAAAAATTACAAGATTATAGCTGCCCTGCCTCTTCAGTACCTTTTGAGTGTGTGTATGTGTATACTGTGTGTGTATACTGTATGTGTGTGTGTGTGTATACTGTGTGGCCCCATAATCTCCTATTGCCTGGGGGCCCCATAATCTCTTGCCCGGGGGCCCCATGAGTTGTCAGTCCACCCCTGGGCATGATGGGAGTTTTAGTTCCTGAACAACTGGAGGGTCATAGTTTGAAGACCCCTGCGTTTAGCCAACTGGGCATCCATCAAACCCACTCAAGGGTTAAGTCTGAGTTTGTACAACTTTTATGAGATTATGTGCATCTGTATCAAATGCTTTGCTGAAATCAAGAAGGGCAATGCCAACTTGCAGCACCACCCTGGTCCAAAACATTAGCAATAGAGTAAAAAAATTAAATCAGATTAACATGACGTGCTCTGCCATTGGTAAAGCTATGCTGCGTTGGGTCCAGCAAGTTGGGTTAAAAAATAAAATTAAAATATACAACCCAAAGAAGCCAGGCTTTCCTGAGAACAGGACATGAATAAACAGAAAAGCAATTAGGGCTACAAAATAATAAGGAAGTGAGACTGGGAGCCAAGCCATATATTTGACTATCATCTGCATAGAAGTGATTTTGTAATCATAAACTGACCAAGGCTTGAAAGCGGTATTAAAACCAAAAGTCCTATATTGCAGCTTACCAATCATGAGATGTGGTGGCTGCATTCGTTTATTTTTTTTTTTTAAGGCTTTTTTTTCCCCTCACTTGGTGATCTCGCCAGTAACACCTCCTGTAGTTGGACTCATGCACACAGGCATTATTTTTTTAATTCCCACCCCCACTCCTTTTCTGAAGTCATGTGGTTACTTTTCTGGATTTTGAAGGGATGTTAGTGATCATAGCAGAATTTAGTGTAAGGAATACATAGGAAAAAATGCATGTTGACAAGGAGTGTAGAGGAGGGCGGGGAATCTACTGACATCACAACTCCACCCACCGTGCTCCAGACAACAGACCCACAGAATCTGCAGTTTTTCAGTTCTTATAACAGACAGAGGAGAGACATGTGACAGGTGAGGATACATGCAGGAGGCATCTATATCCCTATAGATCAGCACCATGGCAGTAGTTTAGAAAAGATGAGAGCGGCTTTACATCCACTTTAAGCCCCTCTCCCACCGCCGCCTTCCGGACCTGTAAAGTGGTTCTAAATTCCCGGGAGGCAGAGGCGGGCATTCAAATTCCATTAGATTTCCAGTACCCGTTTGTTACTGTGCTAGTGCACAGGGAGTGTGTTTTCAGCACAGTAAAGTGTTTAGCCAGGGCTGCATACAGTATATGTGGATGCTCAGGGTTACATATATGCACCAGGCCGGCAGGAAGTGGTTAAATGCTTTTTTTTTTTTAATAGGTATAGGAGCAGTGCGCTTCGAGGATGCGCAGTAGGGTACCAGTTGTGAAGCCACAAGGCTTCACTTTCGCTTTCCCTTACAAAGGAATGGCAGCGGCAGCACCCGAGAGCAGATTGAATACCGTATTTATCGGCGTATATCGCGCACCCCAATTTTAGGAGGGAATTTTAAGTAAAAAAACATTTTAAATAAAGAACATTGAACTTTGAAACCCCCATCATTGCAGCCTCGCCAGTGTCAGATCCCCGGAAGAGGAGGAACGAGTGCCGCTGAATTAGACCACAAGTGATATATAACCCCCCCCCTCACTGTTATATAACCCCCCTTAAAATCTCTTATATAGTTTATTTCTATTTTTTTTTTCCTGCAACAAAAACTGCTGAGGTGCTGCCCCTGGAGCCCCTATGGATGAGCCTTCACTGGATGGTGCCATCAGATGCAGTACCTTCAGAGCCGCGATCATCTGTGTACCGGGCGCTCCATGCCGCTGAATTACAGAGCCGCGTTCTTCTGTGTACCGGGCGCTCCATGCCGCTGAATTACAGAGCCGCGTTCTTCTGTGTACCGGGCGCTCCATGCCGCTGAATTACAGAGCCGCGTTCTTCTGTGTACCGGGCGCTCCATGCCGCTGAATTACAGAGCCGCGTTCTTCTGTGTACCGGGCGCTCCATGCCGCTGAGTTACAGAGCTGCGTTCTTCTGTGTACCGGGCGCTCCATGCCGCTGAATTACAGAGCCGCGTTCTTCTGTGTACCGGGCGCTCCATGCCGCTGAATTACAGAGCCGCGTTCTTATGTGTACCCGGGCGCTCCATGCCGCTGAATTACAGAGCCGCGTTCTTCTGTGTACCGGGCGCTCCATGCCGCTGAGTTACAGAGCCGCGTTCTTCTGTGTACCGGGCGCTCCATGCCGCTGAATTACAGAGGCGCGTTCTTCTGTGTACCGGGCGCTCCATGCCGCTGAATTACAGAGCCGCGTTCTTATGTGTACCCGGGCGCTCCATGCCGCTGAATTACAGAGCCGCGTTCTTCTGTGTACCGGGCGCTCCATGCCGCTGAATTACAGAGCCGCGTTCTTCTGTGTACCGGGCGCTCCAATGCCGCTGAATTACAGAGCCGCGATATTCTGTGTACCGGGCGCTCCATGCCGCTGAATTACAGAGCCGCGTTCTTCTGTGTACCGGGCGCTCCATGCCGCTGAAGTACAGAGCCGCGTTCTTCTGTGTACCGGGCGCTCCATGCCGCTGAAGTACAGAGCCGCGTTCTTCTGTGTACCGGGCGCTCCATGCCGCTGAATTACAGAGCCGCGTTTTTCTGTGTACCGGGCGCTCCATGCCGCTGAATTACAGAGCCGCGTTCTTCTGTGTACCGGGCGCTCCATGCCGCTGAATTACAGAGCCGCGTTTTTCTGTGTACCGGGCGCTCCATGCCGCTGAATTACAGAGCCACGTTCTTCTGTGTACCGGGCGCTCCATGCCGCTGAATTACAGAGCCGCGATCTTCTGTGTACCAGGCGCTCCGTCACCCACAGACACGCCTCCTGACCCTGCTCATATGATACAGTTGCCCAATGCGGGGCCAGGAGGCGTGGCTGTGAGTGACGGAGCGCCCGGTACACAGAAGATCGCGGCTCTGTAATTCAGCGGCACGGAGCGCCCGATACACAGAAGATCGCAGGGGATCGGCGTATAACGCGCACCCGTGATTTCCCCCCTATTTTCAGGGGGGAAAAGTGCGCGTTATACGCCGATAAATACGGTAATTATCTGGGGTGCCGACATTGCAGTATCCCTGGACAGTTAAAGTGGAGTTCCACCCATAAATATAACATTACATCAGTAGTTTTAAAAAAATGTCATTAGTCCTTTACGAAATGTTTTTTTTTTTTTTTAGATGCCTTCCAAGTGTTGTTGCTAGGCAGAATAGTTAATCTTCCCACTTCCTGCACCTAGGTGCTTAATGCTTCCTAACCTACACCGCACAGACTCCTGGGAATGTGGTGGGTGTAACTTTCCAGGAGTCTGTGCACTCCCCAGTCTCGAAGAATCATGTGGCTTGGACAGTACAGGGGCTGAAACCTGATCTGACACTGCTTGTGCAGCACTGAGCATGTGCGAGATCTGCAAGGCTGAAATCCAGGAAGTCATACAGTCTGGCTTCATGATGCCCACACTTAAGATGGCCCCAGTCAATTTCTATTTTATAAAGTGTCTAAATGCTGTAACAACCTAACAAAACGGACCTTAGTTTACAGACTAACTTTACTAGAATACATTAAGCTTGTGTATTACAGGGGTATTTATATTTAAAAAGTAAAATTGTGGCCGGAACTCCGCTTTAAGTGTTCTAATAATAAAAGTCAGCAGCTACAGACTTTTCTAACATAGCAGAACAGTTGTTTGCAAGTTCAGAATAAATGTGTCTTACAAAGAAATGAAGAAGTGAGGACACGAAGGGTAAAAAAAATGATTTTTTTTTTTTTTTTTAGTTTTGTGTTCTCAGTTGGAATGCAAATGAGGAAGAGAAAATGTCAGCAGGAAAAGACTTAAGGCTACAATAGATGTTTAAGCCTAAATAAAACATATAGAAACCTGTAAAGCAGGTTTAAGGCATCTCGTGACTTCCATAAATAAGTCACCAGATTTCCCTGTAATGTCCACAGCTTGTACCCAGCTCTTCCAGACACTCCAGCATTGTAATCACCAATGGAGCTCCAATCCAGGTGGACACATTCCTGCACCTCCTTCCCTGGATATACCCTAAGGCCCCTTTCACACAGGGCGGATCAGTAATGCCATGCCCCGTGAACCTCCGCTTGCTCAGCGGGGATCGCTCGGTTGATCCCCGCTGATCCGGCAGATGACATGGCGGTCCCCGCCCTGTCTTTTCTCCGCTCTCCCCTATGGGGGGATCGGATGAACACGGATCCTCTGTCTGTGTTCACCCGATCCGCCAGATGGATGGAAAAGTAGGTTTTTCCTCCGTCACACTTTGGCGGATCGGAGCGGGTCGGATGTCAGCGGGCATGTCACAGCCGACATCCGTGGCTCGGTAGAGGAGCACGGAGCGCCCGTTCAGGTCCGCCTAAAAAACTGGCAGGCGGACCTGAACGCCCGTGTGAAAGAGCCCTTAAAGCGGAGTTCCGGCCACAATTTTACTTTTTAAATATAAATACCCCTGTAATACACAAGCTTAATGTATTCTAGTAAAGTTAGTCTGTAAACTAAGGTCCGTTTTGTTAGGTTGTTACAGCATTTAGACACTTTATAAAATAGAAATTGACTGGGGCCATCTTAAGTGTGTGCATCATGAAGCCAGACTGTATGACTTCCTGGATTTCAGCCTTGCAGATCTCGCACGTGCTCAGTGCTGCACAAGCAGTGTCAGATCAGGTTTCAGCACCTGTGCTGTCCAAGTCACATGATTCTTTGAGACTGGGGAGTGCACAGACTCCTGGAAAGTTACACCCACTACATTCCCAGGAGTCTGTGCGGTGTAGGTTAGGAAGCATTAAGCACCTAGGTGCAGGAAGTGGGAAGATTAACTATTCTGCCTAGCAACAACACTTTGAAAGCATCTAAAAAAAAATGTTTTTTTCGTAAAGGACGAATGACATTTTTTTAAAACTACTGATGTAATGTTATATTTATGGGTGGAACTCCACTTTAAGCAGAAAGCTTCAGACCCCAGGCTTGGACCCTCTTTAGCACAACACCCACCTCAAACTACAGGCCTGGGTGGAAGAGAACTCTAGCAAAGCATACCTCTCCAGGCAGTGGGCCCGAGAGGAAGATGGCTTTCCAATGTACACCAAATATCTGTATCCTTCCAGCATACACCACTGGCAATAAACATCCTACTGGTTTGGCAGGCAAACAAAGATTTAGATTGTTTTATCATCTTACACTATCACCATGCCTGATGTGCGTGTGTGATGGCACTGGACCGATAGAACCGGAAGTTGGCTTCGATAAATCTACCGTAAAGTTATTTTTCTTTCACCAAAGCAGAATAATGGGTAAAATATAGTAGGGCTGTGGAAATTTAAAGATTATTCCTCGATTAATCGTAAATTCTTTTGATCGGTATTGGTGGTGCAACGGATCGTAAATGATCCGTGATCCGAACGGGTCACCATATGCGGATCGGCACACCACGTGATCCGCGGAGCTGCGCTGCTGCCTCAGCCATAGGGAAGGCCACGACTTCGGCCTAGCTCCCGGAGCGGCGGCCATCTTGGTCCAGCCGGATGCGGCCTAGGTGAGCCTAGAACGGCCTCAACTGCTTGTGTTCGGCCGGGTTCTCTGGTAAGACTAAGCAAGCACTAATCTTCCTATATAGTGGGGGAGATGTGGACCATATTACAGTGGGGGGAGATGTCTGTGGATATTACAGTGGGGGAGATGTCTGTGGATATTACAGTGGGGGAGAGGTCTCTGGATATTACAGTGGGGGGAGATGTCTGTGGATATTACAGTGGGGGAGATGTCTGTGGATATTACTGTGGGGGAGATGTCTGTGGATATTACTGTGGGGGAGATGTCTGTGGATATTACAGTGGGGGAGATGTCTGTGGATATTACAGTGGGGGAGATGTCTGTGGATATTACAGTGGGGGGAGATGTCTGTGGATATTACAGTGGGGGAGAAGTCTGTGGATATTACAGTGGGGGAGATGTCTGTGGATATTACAGTGGGGGAGATGTCTGTGGATATTACAGTGGGGGAGATGTCTGTGGATATTACAGTGGGGGGAGATGTCTGTGGATATTACAGTGGGGGGAGATGTCTGTGGATATTACAGTGGGGGGAGATGTCTGTGGGTATTACAGTGTGGGGAGAAGTCTGTTGATATTACAGTGGGGGGAGAAGTCTGTTGATATTACAGTGGGGGGAGAAGTCTGTGGATATTACAGTGGGGGGAGAAGTCTGTGGATATTACAGTGGGGGGAGAAGTCTGTGGATATTACAGTGGGGGAGAAGTCTGTGGATATTACAGTGGGGGAGAAGTCTGTGGATATTACAGTGGGGGAGATGTCTGTGGATATTACAGTGGGGGAGATGTCTGTGGATATTACAGTGGGGGAGATGTCTGTGGATATTACAGTGGGGGAGATGTCTGTGGATATTACAGTGGGGGAGATGTCTGTGGATATTACAGTGGGGGAGATGTCTGTGGATATTACAGTGGGGAGATGTCTGTGGATATTACAGTGGGGGAGATGTCTGTGGATATTACAGTGGGGGAGATGTCTGGATATTACAGTGGGGGAGATGTCTGTGGATATTACAGTGGGGGAGAAGTCTGTGGATATTACAGTGGGGGAGAAGTCTGTGGATATTACAGTGGGGGAGAAGTCTGTGGATATTACAGTGGGGGAGATGTCTGTGGATATTACAGTGGGGGCTATATATGGTGTATGTGCATTATAATTAATCGAAATTGGTCGATTAATCGAACACGAAAATTGTAATCAGTAACAGCCCTAAAATATGTGTGGAGCGCAATCACTCGGAGGTGATTGGATGGGCGCATGTGCGAGTGACTCATGGCGAGGTTTGGTTTAGTTTAATATCTAAAATCCATTTAATTTTTATATGTAATTTTTCTACCGGGTGGAGATCTCGATGCTGTCCAGTGGCGCACATATTGCGATCACGTGCAGCATTTGATATTTCACCACTCGGTGTGTTGAACTGTACTGTTTTATCAAAATAAAACCCTGAGCAGTGACATCATAGTCCCGCCTCTTGGGTTTTCCTGCCACGCCCCGCTGTGGTGGATATCACATACATCGTAAGTGTCCGCCCACTTGGGCGTAGCCATTGGGCAACCTATGGGTACTGACTTCCGGTGAACTTAGCGATCCGGATGTAGATTGACACACTTCCGGTGCATGTGTGGATCCCGGAGCGAGGCTTGGTTAGTGAAATTGTTTGATTGTCTGATTGTTAATGTATTCCTATAAAAAGGGGTGGCGTCCCACGCCACTCGTACCCCGAGACGAAGTGATCTTGTCACGAAACGCGTCGGGTGGAGTGAGTGACGTGTGGACGCCATCCCCTTCATTACTCCAACGAGTGGCTTTTTGTTCCTGGATACGTCCGGCCGGCGTTACAGGCCAAATGCTGGTTTTATCAACTAAAATGTGAGTTGTATGTACATATGTTTACTCTTGTTTTTAAATAAATCACCCAGATTTTATGCCATGTGGAGCTCTGTCTTGTTGTCTTCTATATCCATCGTTGAGTACGGATTGGTTCTAGTGCAAGTGGAGGATTCACTACTGCCTTAAAGATCTTTGGTTGAGAGATATGCTGATAGTGGTCCGGCAGGACCCTGATTTCTGGTAAGCAGCTGCATGATTGGTGGTGGATTCACTTTTGGTGCCTAATTACAGCATTCCTGGAACCTTCACGGGTGTCTTCATTTGCCATATGGACTTATCACTTACTTTCTAAATTTTTATTTTTTGGACTCTTTGGACTTTATATATCACTATATATTTTTTGTTGTTTTCCTTTTCAACAATTATTGTAGTTACGGTTTCATAATCATTTGTGTTACTGATCACTGGGTTCATATACATTATTGTTCAGCAGGGACAGGCGATCACGGCCCCCTGACTCCATGGAATTATTTATATCTCAAAATATAAATTCAGTGGTTTAGCACATGCACTTGGTCACATGTTTTAAATACAAGTGCACATTTGGGTTTAGCGCAATTATCCATTTTTATTCGTTATTTACTTTGTTTATACACAACCTAATTGCTGCTTATTAATCCTAATCTTCCACCCTAGCGCAGTTGTTCCCAATTTTTTCCTAAAATATAGTATAGAGCAGGGATATGCAATTAGCGGACCTCCAGATGTTGCAGAACTACAAGTCCCATGAGGCATAGCACAACTGACAGCCACAAGCATGACACCAAGAGGTAGAGGCATGATGGGACTTGTAGTTTTGCAACAGCTGGAGGTCCGCTAATTGCATATCCCAGGTATAGATGGACCTTGTTCTGGTCCCAGGCTGCTACCTCTGATAATAACAAAGTAAGCACTTGCCAGATGGTAAATTCTTGGATGTGTACTGAGGAGCGCCTGGTATAGGAGTTTATCGCACTTAGGGTTTTTTGGTACATTCTTTTGCCGCGTACACACGATCAGGCTTTTGCCCGGCCAATCGGAATTCCGACAGATTCCATTGGGAAAAATAGAACATGTTCTATATGTAAACTCTGATGGAATTCATCTGAATTTTCAATGAAAAAACTCAGATGGGGCTACACGCGATCGGAAAATCTGATGGGAAAAGTCCATCGGACTTTCCGATCGTGTGCACAGGGCATTAGGCAACAAATGCAGCCAACGTATTTCAGGGGGGGAGAAATAGCCTTCTTAGTGCTGTCAGTAGACGTTGGTCTTCATCAAGGCTTTTCCTCCTCTCCCTCCTGCCATCTTTCAGCAGCTGCAGGGGGGATTTGTACAAGGGATCGGTATCGGCAAATGTCTCCCTCGCCACCCCTCCTCTTCAGGTTCCCCTTTCTTCTGCTACACGGGCCCCCCTGTGTGCTCCCCTGGCCCCCATCTCACAGGTGCTCCCCGCTTTCCCTCCTCTCCCTCCAGCTGCTGCAGAAATTTCAAAATGGAGAGCAGCGGAAGGGGCTGTTAGATCTGTAATTTACCGTCTCGTTCCTTTTCTGAATGAACACAGTGAGTGATCAGTACCAAAAACTGTTTACTATGCTTCAGTTTGTGAATGAACAGGAAGACTTTGCAGAGCTCTTCCTGTTAATTCATCCTTTGCAGCTGAGGCCACAGAGTTGGAGATTAAGGACAGAGTCCTCAATCCTCTTTTCTCGGTCTCAAAAGTGAGTCATCAGGGTTCTGTTTAGACCCCTGTATATTTCACCAAAGCCCCACAGCAGGGATGTTAAAAAAAAAAAAAAAAAAGATAAAATAAAATTGAAAAAAAAAAAGATAAAATAATAAAAATAAAACTGGCACGGTCCACTGCCCTACTGGCTGGCATCGCCCACTGCCCTACCAAAATCAACCTCTGCCCCACTGACAGGGTCCTCTGTCCTAGTGAGAAAGTCCACTGGCACATGCTCTACTTATTGACACCAACCTTTGCCCTACATCCCTCCACTGCTCTACTGGCTCACACAATCCACTGACTGGCACTGTCCACTGCCCTACTGACAGCGTCCACACCCCCTACTTACTGTACACACCGTCCACTGCTCTACTGGCACCGTATACACCATTCACCGCTCTACTGACACTGTACGCACTATCCACTGCTCTTCAGACATTGTCCACTGCTCCACTGACACCATCCACAGCCCCTACTGATGCCATCCACACCATTCACTGCTCTACCAATACTATCCCCTGCCCAGCTGACACCATCCACTGCTCTACCCACACACCATACACTGCCCTACCAATACCATCGATACACTGCTCTACCAACTGACACTGTCCACCTTTTTAAGGTAAGCTAAATTGTTACAGTAAAAAAAAGTTGTGGGACTGGGCGGGGGCCTCATCGCTGGGCGTCGACGTCACACCTCACGTGCTGGACTTGCGGCGTCCTCGTGACGCAGCGGTTCCGGCGTATTTGCTTGACATCTGTGACCGTGGTGGGGAGTGTTCTGTTTGGCGCCTTCCATTGGTTTATCCACCTGCCTAGCTGATTAGGCCTTCATCCCCCCCCCCCCCCCCGGGACGCCAATGTGACCTTGGGGGCTGGGCTAGGGCGGCACTTCCTATATAGGCTTCTCCCCCAGCTGGTTGTTACACACTGGACACATCACGGACACCATTCACTTTGACACACCATTGTATCTCATCCAGAGGTGTATTTAGGTTTTGTGCTGCCCTAGGCCTGACTAAACTTGCGCACCCCCTAATATAAATATGACCCACCCCTTCCTGTCAAAACCACATCCCTTCTTCTTTAAGACCAACCCTGTCCTCTTCATGGGAAGAGGACAGAGGGATGCTGTGGGTGAAGGACAGAGGGACGCCCTGGGAGAAGTACAGAGGGTTGCCGTGGGTGACGGACAGAGGAATGCCACGGGAAGAGGACAGAGGGACGCCGTGGGAAAAGGATGCCGTGGGAAGAGGACAGAGAGGGATGTTGTGGTGGTCACTAAGACCTAGAGAATAGCAGGCTAGGCACTTCCTAATGGCTCAGTCTTACCAGACCCAGCGAAATCGGAACAGTGATCCCTCTGGCCGGCCACCCCCCACAAAGTGCCGCCCTAGGCCTGGGCCTTGTCGGCCTAGGCCAGAATACAGCCCTGATCTCATCTATGTCATTACAGGTATCACCTTCTCAACACCTATATTCCCATCAAGTTCTTATTTTACCTCCCACTTTATCCTACCTGCACTTACTGTTTCTTCTTTTCAGCCATTCTATCATTATTTTCCCTCTCTAGCTTCCCACTCATTCACTTCAATCTCTTTATTATTTATGTTCCTTTCTTAGTCTCCCACTCATTTCCCACTTATCCTTCTTTCACTCTGCTGCATTTTTCTACCTTTTTTTTGTTTGCAACCAACCTTTATCTGCCTTTGTAATTTTTTCACAGATGTCCCCCATTCTACATGGGGTTATCACACCTGTGTGAAGTTGGCACCCCATGTTTGTAAAATCTGAATAAAAATATACCATTTGTTTGTGCCGCGTTTGTGCTGGTTTGTGCCGCTAAAACGAGCGTTTGTGCCGCTTTGGTTTCTGAGATATTAAACATTCAATTTAATGCAAGCCCCGCCCACTTTGCACCCCATGTTGCTGAATTTAAAAAAAAACGGCGCCATTCGTTTGTGCCGCGTTTGTGCTGGTTTGTGCCGCAAAAAGAAACGTTTGTGCCGCTTTGGTTCCGGAGATATTGAGCGTTATATTTTCTGTAACCCCGCCCACTTTGCAGCCCATGTTGCTGATTTTTTTTTAAAAAAGCGCCATTCGTTTGTGCCGCATTTGTGCTGGTTTGTGCCACAAAAATAAACGGTTGTGCCGCTTTGGTTCCGGAGATATTGAGCATTATATTTGCTGTAACCACACTGACTTTACACCTCGTTATTAAATCTTACATACAACTAGATTCATTTGTTCCCAGTTTGTGCAGATTTGGTGGCTATTGTACATGATGTTTTACTTCACATGCATAGTTTTGCCACCCCCCGCAGGGATCCCCCCCTTCTCGATCCTCTCCCTGCAGGGATGCGCCCCCCCCCCCTTTCCGATTCTCTAGCACTGACTGGAAGAACAGATGGGGGAGGAACAGACGGGGGAGGGGGCGGGCACAGCTGGCTCAGGCTCTAGTGAGGCATAGCCAGCTGTCAATCAGGCGGCAGGGTGGATCTCGACAGTATTGTCGGGATTTGTCCTGGCTGCAGCGTGGCTCTGCGTTGTCAGCATATAGTGGGCAATAGCCCGCCACATGCTAAGTTTTTTTGTCACAGGAGAAGATAAAAAAAAGCTAAAAAAGGTCGAGCCATAATTCTCTTTTAACAAAAGTTTAAACCAGGTGCTTACCAAGCAAAACAGCACTCCAGCAAATTCTCTTACATAAGTCACTTCTTTTTTGGTCAGTAAACATTCCTTTTCTAGTGCCATTGGTACGTACAAAAAGCAACATTGGCTGCAAAGTGGGCGGGGTTACAGCAAATATAACGCTCAATATCTCCGGAACCAAAGCGCCACAAACGTTTATTTTTGCGGCACAAACGCGGCACAAAAGAACGGCGCTTTTTTAAAAAAAAAATCAGCAACATTGGCTGCAAAGTGGGTGGGGTTACAGAAAATATAACGCTCAATATCTCCGGAACCAAAGCGGCACAAACGTTTATTTTTGCGGCACAAACGCGGCACAAACGAATGGCGCTTTTTTTTTAAAATTCAGCAACATTGGCTGCAAAGTGGGCGGGGTTACAGCAAATATAACGCTCAATATCTCCAGAACCAAAGCGGCACAAACGTTTATTTTTGCGGCACAAACCAGCACAAATGCGGCACAAAAGAATGGCGCTTTTTAAAAAAAAAATCAGCAACATTGGCTGCAAAGTGGGCGGGGTTACAGCAAATATAACGCTCAATATCTCCGGAACCAAAGCGGCACAAACGTTTATTTTTGCCGCACAAACCAGCACAAACGCGGCACAAACGAATGGCGCCGTTTTTTTTTAAATTCAGCAACATGGGGTGCATAGTGGGCGGGGTTACAGAAAATATAACGCTCAATATCTCCGGAACCAAAGCGGCACAAACGTTTCTTTTTGCGGCACAAACCAGCACAAATGCGGCACAAACGAATGGCGCCGTTTTTTTTAAAATTCAGCAACATGGGGTGCAAAGTGGGCGGGGTTACAGAAAATATAACGCTCAATATCTCCGGAACCAAAGCGACACAAACGTTTCTTTTTGCGGCACAAACCAGCACAAACGCGGCACAAACGAATGGCGCCGTTTTTTTTTAAATTCAGCAACATGGGGTGCAAAGTGGGCGGGGCTTGCATTGAATTGAATGTTTAATATCTCAGAAACCAAAGCGGCACAAACGCTCGTTTTAGCGGCACAAACCAGCACAAACGCGGCACAAACGAATGGTATATTTTTATTCAGATTTTACAAACATGGGGTGCCAACTTCACACAGGTGGTTAACACCACTCTACTCATATTTTGTCATCTCACTACTTGGACCCTTTTGGGGCGTCGCCTGTGAGGGTTGGTTTCGCCTTGCGCGCCTCCTCAGCTCCTGGGAGTGACTTATTTGGCTGGTCCAGGATTTTCACTGCCTTACCATCACTGCGCAGATGCTTCTGTAAGTCTTCTGGCTAAATGTGTACATGGGGGAAATCTCAACATTTTGCCTTACATAATTGCGCTAATTTAACTCACTAAGTGAATAGACCAAAAATGGAAGACAGTTATTGAAATGCAAAAAAAGAAACTAGTGATTAATAAGTCACCGTTCATTAATGTGCCAAAGGGTGTGTCGTGCGGTCAGTCTCTACCACAGACTTGATGAATATAATAAAGTTGTACAATCCTCTGCCACAGAACTGTTCAACCGAATAATCCCTTGTAAAGTCAAACAATAGCTACACAGTATCCGTTTCTTTCAGCCATCCGGCGATACTGTGAAGCGGGATACGTCCTCCAATTATTTCCAGGCTCTTTTGCTCAGTAACCAGCAATTAACCACTTAAGACCCGGACCTTTAGGCAGCTAAAGGACCTGGCCAGTTTTTGCGATTCGGCACTGCGTCGCTTTAACTGACAATTGCTTGGTCTGGGACGTGGCTCCCAAACAAAATTGGCGTCCTTTTTTCCCCACAAATAGAGCTTTATTTTGGTCATATTTGATCACCTCTGCGGTTTTTATTTTTTGCGCTATAAACAAAAATAGAGCGACAATTTTGAAAAAAAATGAATATTTTTTACTTCTGTAATAATTATACCCAAAAATATATAAAACTATTGTTTTCCTCAGTTTAGGCCGATACGTATTCTTCTACATATTTTTCGTAAAAAAAAATCGCAATAAGCGTTTGGTTTGCGCAAAAGTTATAGCATCTACAAAATATGGGATCATTTTATGGCATTTTTATTAATATTTTTTTTTTTACTAGTAATGGCGGTGATCAGCGATTTTTATCGGTACTGCGACATTATGGCGGACACTTCTGACACTTTTGATACATTTTTGGGACCATTGGCATTTTTTTAAAGCGATCAGTGCTATAAAAATGCATTGATCACTGTAAAAATGTCACTGGCAGGGAGGGGGTTAACACTAGGGGGCGAGGAAGGGGTTAATTATGTTCCCTAGGTGTGTTCTAACTGAAGGGGGGGTGGGACTGACTAGGGGAAATGACACATCGCTGTTCATACATTGTATGAACATGCGATCAGTCATTTCTCCCCCTGACAGGACCTGGAGCGGTGTGTCTCTGTAAAGAGCGATCGCGGGTGCCTGGCGGTGATCAAGCCCGCGGCACCAGGGGCCGAAATGCAAAATCACGGAATATTACGTGATTTTGCGCAGCCGAGCCGACCTGACGCGGTAAAACTGCGGCAGCTGGTCGGCAAGCGGTTAAAGGTTGTCTCTTTTCTTATCCAACTATTTGCTTCCGTATGCCTCGTAAAAAGTCCCGCTTTCCCCCCTTTTTTATAAATTGTTACAGTATTTTACTGTGACATTTGTTTTATTATATTTTTCTATGTTTTCCTTACTATTTAGGTAGGCCTTGCTAGTAAATTCTTAAAAAAAAAAAAAAAAAAAAGGCACCGAACCCCGGTGATCTTTGATCTTCATGTTCAGGTAGATCTCCACCTTTGTAAAGTTTGCCAACCTTTGGCCTAGTAGAACCACTAAATTGAAACTAGGGACTGCTTAGGACCCAATAAGACTGAAGTTCAGTAGGTACCAGGAGATGGACCCAGTGCTCTGTGCAGGGCCGTTTAAAGGAATTTGGGGGCCCCAAGCAAAATGGATATGGAGGCCCCCAAACCCCCCCGCCCCCACGCACGCAAAGCCTACAGGAGCCACAGCATAGCGATACAGTTTAAGTTCACCCACACTTTATATAAATAAAAAAATTGACAGGGCAAATACTGCAGCAGTGCCCCCCCCCCCACATCAGGTGGTGTCCTTATCAGAGCCCCCCCACAGCAGGTGTCCCCATCAGAGCCCCCCCACAGCAGGTGTCCCCATCAGAGCCCCCCCCACAGCAGGTGTCCTTATCAGAGCCCCATAGCAGGTGCCCCCATCAGAGCCCCCCCCCCACAGCAGTTGTCCCAAGATCATTAGAGCTGTACCTGTCCAATAAGTCCCTGGGAGCAGACGCATGTTGCAGGGGGTGGGGCATACGTGACATCTTCAGTTGCTAGGAGGGAGGGACTCGGAGGGCATTTCTGGGAGTGCAGGAGATGATTGGCAGCAGCTCTGGTCAACCAGAAGGCTCTCATCAGCCGCCTATGTCGGTGAGAGGAGCCAACACACACAGAGGGGGCGGGGGGCAGACAGGGGACTGCTACAGTACGGCGCGACCGTTCCACGCGCGCCCGGCTGGAGGATTAGTGGATACAGCGCAGCAAGGCAAAGGCCCTGCTTGGGGGCCCCAGGCCAGCTGGGGGCCCCAAGCAGTTGCTTGTTTTGCCTGTCTTGTTCCGACGGGCCTGGCTTTGTGTAATGTAACAGATCTGGTCAGACATTCCTCCTATCCCCCCCCCCCCTCTATTCTCTACAATGCAAGTATGTGCGGGGAACCTTGTGCGGAGTTGGTTACTCGGCTTAGCCAACACAGAGCATTGCCAGTGTGAGGGCTTGAAGCGCCAATTTCAGAGAAATTGCATTTCCTAATAAAAATCAATAACATATTAAAGTGGGGGTACAGGAGCATAAAAAAAAAAAAAAAGATGCAAGGCTTCAACTGAGCTTTAAAGGCAATGATTAGTTGCCTTGGATTGAAGGAGGAAAAGCTGGACTGTTTGGCAGATGAGAAAACATTCCTGAACTCCTCTCTGGGCAATTTGTCAGGAAATGCTCTTTAGTACTGTTTTTTATTTTTTTCCTAATGCTGTTCAACCATCCAGAAATGCCAAGACTGCCAGTTAAACAAAGAGGGTAGACATTGACGAGCAGCAAACTAGGTCCAGGGCTGAGGGTATAATGATGCAGCATGGAAAGACTGTGCTCTTAGGGCTCATTATAGTTGTGGTCGAATGCGGGGGGGCGGCGCTATGTTAAAAATGTGCAGTTGAGCCATGTTCTTGGCTCCCCCTAAGGCCCCATGCACACGAGACGCTATTACAAACGCCTCTAATCTCAGCTTTTCAAAGGCAAAAACCGGCATTTAAAACGCCCGTTTTTGCCGCGAATTGCACAGCGTTTTGCCGCGATTTGCAGCGTTTTATCGCGATTTGCGGCTGTCAGCGTTTATCCCCAAAACACTGTAGACCCTCCCCAAGCTCAGAATCAAACTATTTGTGCCGTGTTTTGCCGCGTTTATCGGCGTTTTGCCGCGTTTAGCCGCGATTTGCGTCTAAAACACAAAAGCTGAAAGCTTCTGAACCCAAAATTTTGGGTTTGGAAAAACGGCCCTAAACCCAACTGCTTTGAAACGCCAAAAAACGTGATCGTGTGCATGGAAACATAGGATAACATTAAATGTGTTCAGGGGCAGTTGAAAAAAATGCCCAAATGCCTCTGAACTCAAGTTTAGCAGCGTCTCGTGTGCATGGGGCCGTAGACCCCTTTCACACTGAGGAGTTTTTCAGGCGGTACAGCGCTAAAAATAGCGCTGCTATACCGCCTGAAAAACTCCTTCACTGCCTACTCAATGTGAAAGCCCGAGGGGCTTTCACACTGAGGCGATGCGCTTGCGGGAGAGAAAAAAAATCTCCTGCCAGCGGCATCTTTGAAGCGGTGAGAGGAGCGGCATGTATACCGCTCCTTCCTATTGAAAACAATGGGAAACCTCTATAGAGGCGCATTGCGGGCGGTATTAACCAGTTATCGGCCGCTAGCGGGGGTTAATACCGCACCGCTAGCGGCTGATTCCGGCGGCAATCCCGGCGGTATAGCGCTGCTGTGTCTCAGCCAATCGGGAGGATAGTTCGTGGACATCACTGGAGAGAGATGGATTTCAGGTAAGTATTAGGGGGTGCTGGGAAGACTGCTACACACATTTTTGTATTTTATTTTAATGCATAGAATGCATTAAGATAAAAAAAAACTTTTGCCTATAAAACTCCTTTAAGGCCCCTTTAACACTTGACTTGTCCTGTGACTGGGGACTGTAAAATCGCATGACAAGTCGTACCCCTATGATTCCAATGAGTACTGGTCATATCTGTGCGACTTAAAATAGTCCCTGCACTACTTTGGTCTCAAGATTACACAGGCATTGCTTCAAGTCACCTCGAAGTCGCACGACTTTCAGTTTGCACGTGTGAAAGGGGCCTTAATGTTTTATTAAAAAAAAAAAAAAAAACACATTGTATACTTGCTCTGTGCAGTGGTTTTGCACAGAGCAGCCCCGATCCCCCGCCTGTGTTCCTGGCTCCTCCCCTTCAGCCAGTGCCCCCAATAGCTAGCTGTTTAATCTGGGGGCACTGGTGCGTGCTTGCTCCGAGACTCGCTCTATGCAACCATAAGAAACAAAGCTGCGGCTCGGCCCTGCCCACGCTCTCTCATTGGCTCACTGGCTGTGATTGACAGTCAGTGGCTGCTGCTGCTGTCTCATCCAGTGAGGTATTAGAGGCCTGTAAGAAGCTCAGCTTTCATCCTCAGGTGAGTTCTAGGGGATTAGGTGGGGGGGGGGGGGCTGTGTACACTGAGTCCCAGATTCTCGTCCAGTGGCGTAATTTTGTGCGGGCGTAACGTATCCGCTTTACGTTACGCCTCCGCAACTTACACATGCAAGTGCTGTATTCTCAAAGCACTTGCTCCGTAAGTTGCGGCAGCGTAGCGTAAATCGGCCGGCGTAAGCCCGCCTAATTCAAATTTGGATCAGGGGGGCGTGTTTTATGTAAAACTACTGTGACCCGACGTGATTGACGTTTTTGCGGAACGGCGCATGCGCCGTCCTTGGAATTTCCCAGTGTGCATTGCTCCAAAGTACGCCGCAAGGACGTCATTGATTTCGACGTGAACGTAAATGACGTCCAGCCCCATTCACGGACGACTTACGCAAACGACGTAACTTTTTCTAATTTTGACACGGGAACGACGGCCATACTTAACATTGGCTGCGCCTCATATAGCAGGGGCAACTATACACCGGGAAAAGCCTAACGTAAATGTCGTAACTTTACTGCGTCGGCCGCGCGTACGTTCGGGAATTCACGTATCTAGCTAATTTGCATACTCAACGCGGAATTCGACGGAAGCACCACCTAGCGGTCAAAAAAAAAATGCAGTTAAGATCCGACGGCGTAAGACTTACGCCTGTCGGATCTAATGGATATCTATGCGTAACTGATTCTAAGAATCAGACGCATAGATACAACGGGTCGGATTAGGACTTACGACGGCGTACATGGCGCTGCGCCGTCGTAAGTCCTTTAAGAATCTGGGCCTGAATGTTTTATCTTCATGCATAGAAAAAAACCTTGAGCCTTTAAAACCACTTTAAGAAATATATATATTGGGTAATGTAAGGTCTTAAAGGTACAGCACTGCACTTTCTTTTCCCCCGTATATATGCTGAGACTGTGGTCCAAGTTCAGACCATAGCGTGGTGTTCCGCTGCTTGATTTATATAAAGTTTGACCAGAAGCGCCGAGTATTCAACAACGAGAGAGCACAGGAAGTTATCAACTCAAAGTCAGCAGTAATTTTTACACTTCTGAATCAGAACAAAACACTTTCAATGGTACACTTGGCAGACCGAAAAGGAAGCAAGAGAAGAGAGAAGTTAATTTTTGGGGTTTACACACACACACACACACACACACACACACACACACACACACACACTTTATTTAGTAACTCCTTGTTGAGAAAATAAAAAACATTCCCCTCTGGGTGATCAATGAACTTTGCAAAGATTTTTACAATCGTTGTTGCAGCTCCCTGCCTTTTGTTATTCTGAAGAAATGGCTGAATGTGAATGGGAGAGTCAATTATCATTCAGCTGCTGCACTTGCAGGGGTCTAATCAGGAAAGTGTCAGGATCTGCATCCCTTTAGACCCGATATCCCTTTGGTGGGATCTCATCAAAAATGACATTTGTGTTGCAGGGGATGTCTAAATCTGACATGTATCTTAGTGCAGACTTCTGGGAAGATCAGTAAACCGTGTTAATTTTGGTAGCAAATTTCGATTTAGTTTTAGTCTTAGGCCCCTTTCACATTGGAGCGGGAGCCGCGGTGGCGGTATAGCGCCACTAAAAATAGCGGCGCTATACCGCCGGGATTGCCGCGGGAATCGGACGTTAGCGGTGCGGTATTAACCCCCGCTAGCGGCCGATAAAGGGTTAATACCACCCGCAATGCGCCTCTGCCGCGGTTTCCCATTGTTTTAAATGGGAAGGAGCGGTGAAGGAGCGGTATACACGCCGCTCCTCTCACCGCTCCAAAGATGCTGCTGACAGGAGATTTTTTTCTCTCCCGCCAGCGCATCGCCTCAGTGTGAAAGCCCTCGGGCTTTCACAATTGAGTCTGCAGTGAAGGAGTTTTTCAGGCGGTATAGCAGCGCTATTTTTAGCGCTGTACCGCCTGAAAAACTCCTCAGTGTGAAAGGGGTCCAAGTCTTGGGACTAAAATGGCATTTTAGTTTTAGTCCCATTTTAGTCTTCTGCAAGTGTTTTGGTTTTAGTCATATTTAGTTGCATAAAACTCATTTAAGGGTCCTTTCACACGTGCGGACCATATTTTAGATCAGTTATTTATCATCAGTTGATCCGTTTTTTTCATCCGTTTTTCATCCGTTTTTTTTCATCCGTTTTTTTTTTGTTAGAACTTTATTTTTATTACATATTTTGATGAAAAACGGATGTTAGCGGATCGGATGTTAAGCGGATCGTCCGCTAACATCCGTTTTTCGTCCGTTCCGTTTTTTGGACGGAAGAAAAATAGGGTTTTCTTCCGTTCCAAAAAACGGAGCTTAACGGAGACGGATGTTAACGGACATTAGCGGATGCTCATCCGCTAACGTACGCTATCCCATTGGAAAGCATTGCAGTCTGTAAACGGACGTATGAAAAAACGGACGAACGGTCCGCACGTGTGAAAGGACCCTAAGGCTAGGTTCACATCACAATTTTAACATCCGATAAACGGACCGTTAAATCGGATGGAATCGTATATGACAAAATCGGATGGAATCGGATCAGTCATCCGATTACATACGATTTAGATTGACCACAATATAAAAAAAAATCGGACACGATTTTAATACAATTTCAAATCAGGACCAAAAAACGTGGTCAAACACGTTTTTTGATGCGATTTTAAATCGTATCAAATCGTATGCGGGTCAAATCGGATGCACTTGGGGACCTAAATTAATGAATGGAAGTGAATCGATATGTTTTGCCATACAGATTTGGACGATTTAAAACCGAAAATCGTGAGAACAAGTAGGATGATAAAATCGTGGTGTGAATGCACCCTTAGTCATCTAAAATCTAATGGGTGTAGTTAAAGAGGAGGTCTACATAAAAAGTGAACCTCCGCTTTTCAGAACCCCCCCCCCCTCCGGTGTCACATTTGGTACCTTTCAGGGGGAGGGCGGTGCAGATACCTGTAATACAGCTATTTGCACCCACTTACAGGCATGGACTGCCGCTGGAGTCACATCTACTCTCAACCCCCCCCCCTGCAGTCCTTTGGGAAATATATAGGTCCCAGGAGACAGCGGGGACCGGTGAGGACATGCAGCGCAACTCGCGCATGCGCAGTAGGGAACTGGGCAGTGAAGCCGCAACGCTTCACTTCCTGATTCCTTCACCGAGGATGGCAGCGGGGGCAGCCAAAAGACGAGAGTTTGCTCGGCTTCAGCTGCCAACATCGCGGGCACCCTGGACAGGTAAGTGTCTAATTATTAAAAGTCAGCAGCTGCAGTATTTGTAAATGCTGGCTTTTAATATTTTTTTCTAGGTGGACCTCCGCTTTAAATTTTATCGCATTATTAAAGTGACACTAAAGGTTTTTTTAAATAACAAACATGTCATACTTCCCTCTAGTGTGCAGTTTGTTTTGCACAGAGTGGCCCTGATCGTCCTCTGGGGTCCCTCGGTGGCTCTCGCGGCTCCTTCCCGCAATAGCTAACCCCCTCTGGGAAGCTCTCTCCCGAGGGGGTCACCTTGTGCGGGAGTTCTCCCGCGTGATACAGTCAGCGTACATAGCCGCCGTGTGTATGACTCTGCCCCGCCCCCCGGCTGCATCATTTGATTTGATTGGCGGCAGCGGGAGCCAATGGCTGCGCTGCTATCAATCTATCCAATGAAGAGCTGATCAGCCATTGGGGAGAACGCGGGATCGCGCCCTCGTAAAATTCGGGGCTCAGGTAAGTAAAACCTTTGGAAGGGGGGGGGGGGGGTGGATAGTGTAAGGTGTTTTTTCACCTTTATGCATAGGTGAAAAAACACGAGGGATGCATTTTACAGAAATTTACAGAGCTGCAGATTGAAAGAGAAATGTAATTTTTTATATTTTATATATTTTTTTTTCCAAGTTACCCTTCAAATATTATAATAGCTACTTTCATGAAACATGCAGATTAATGATCATCACCTGTATACCGCAGTCCTGTAGGCGTTGGAAGCATTGCTCCGTGTGTTCAGCTCCCGGCGTACAAGGCAGAGCAGTCAATAATCGTCCGTTGTATAGACCTGCATAAAGGAAAGGTCAGAGCTTTAGCTGGTCCAGGTTGCCTGACATGACTCGGACATTAGACCCTCCTTTGGGGTTAATAACTGGGCCACCATCAGGGGGGTACAGGCAGTACACCTGTAAGGGGCTCGGATGGCAACCCTCCCTTTTTTTTATTTAATTTTTTTTTATATATTTTTAATTTTTTTTTTTAATAAAAGGGCCCAGAGGTCCCCAGGGCCCCCGGATGGCAACAACACCCCCCCCTTTTTTTATATATATTTATTTTATATTTTTTTCTTTATTAACCACTTAAGGCTGCATTTACACCTAGGCGTAGGCAATAGCGGCGTTTTCCGGCGTTTTGTTGCGCGTATTCATGCTAATATGCGCGTTTGCATACAGCGTTGTCCGACGTTTTTGTACTTTGACGTTTTTTTTTTTAGCCAATAGGAAAAACTATCATCTTTTCATCACTTGTTGCGATGTTGGTAGATTTTTTTAATCTTCTGCATGGGCGACAAGTTCTATTGACGAAACGCCCGTAGCAAACGCCCGTTGTCGCGCAAGTCACTTGAATCGAGCGTTTCTATTACTTTCTATGGGAAATGGAAACGCTCAAATACGCGCATATCGCGTGATAAAAAAGGGTCCAGAACTTTTATTCACTACATGCGATGCGCGTCAGGCGCATCGGCGTTCAGATGTAAACCATGCCCATAGCCTTACATGTATTTTGGTCCCTCTGGCGTTTGTGCGCGTCGCGCTACAGGCGACAAAACGCCAAGGTGTGAATGGGCTCTAATACTCTGACCTTTAGGCAGCTAAAGGACCCGGCCAGTTTTTGCGATTCGGCACTGCGTCGCTTTAACGGACAATTGCGCGGTCGTGCGGCGTGGCTCCCAAACAAAATTGATGTCCTTTTTTTTCCCCCACAATTAGAGCTTTCTTTTGGTGGTATTTGATCACCTCTGCGGTTTTTATTTTTTGCTCTATAAACAAAAAAAATTCAATATTTTTTACTTTTTGCTATAATAAATATCCCTAAAAAATATATAAAAACATTTTTTTCCCCCGCAGTTTAGGCCGATACGTATTCTTCTACATATTTTTGGTTAAAAAAAAAAATGGCAATAAGCGTTTGATTGGTTTGCGCAAAAGTTATAGTTTCTAGAAAATAGGGGATAGTTTTGTGGCATTTTTATAATTTTTTTCTTTTTTTTTTTTACTCGTAATGGCGGTAATCAGTGATTTGTAAGAATGCACTGATTACTGTGAAAATGACAGTGAAGGGGTTAACCACTAGGTGGCGCTGTTAAGTGTTCCCTTGGAAGTGATTCTTACTGTTAGGGGGCGTGGTTACACGTGACACGTCACTGAGGACCGTTCCCGACCACGGGGAATGGTAATTGGTGACAGTGTCACTAGGCAGAATAGGGGAATGCCTTGTTTACAAAGGCATTCCCCCGTTCTGCTCTTGCCGACCGCAATCGCGGGACTCCAGGGAACATCGAGTTCCCGGGTCCTGCGGCCGCACTAGCGGGGCACGTGCGCGCCCCCCCCTACTGGGCAGCAGATTCAAATGGATGTACTTGTATGCCAATCTGCCTGCCCGTGCCATTCTGTTGATGTAAATAGGTGTGCGGCGGTTGGCAAGTGGTTAATGGTGTAGTAGAAGTGGAGGTAGGTTTAAAAAAAAAAGAAAAGAGGGGGGAAGGTCTGTTTAACTGCAGACGACCTACCTGAATGTAAGGTGACCACCGGCTCTGCGTTATCTCTCACCGACCACACAGCCCTGTCCTTCCCGCTCATCGTACCACGGCAGGTGGCACGTTGTTTGGCTCGGAAGAAGTCGGATCCATGCGGACCGGTTCCTGGTCTGTTGGCTGAGCGGAGAGCCTGTATTAATATTTACAGTATTAATGTTGGTATGTAAATTATTCAAGGCTCTTGTGTCATAGAACTTCTTCTCTATAATCACTCACCTCTCCCAGGATCACTTACCAATGACTGTAGAAGGTCTACATTTATCATTTTATAGTTTACATTGGCAACTTTAGTATTATCAAGGTATAAAAAAAAATACAGTGCCTTGGAAAAGTATTCATACCCCTTAAAATTTCCACATTTTGTGATCATGTTTCAACCAAAAATGTAAATGTATTTCATGTAATCGACCAAAACAAAGTGGCACATAATTGTGAAGTGGAAGGAAAATGATAAATGGTTTTCACAATTTTTTACAAATGTCGTCTTATACGCCAGAAAATACGGTCTTTCGTACTTAACCACTTCATTACCAGGCACTTACGCACCTTCCTGCCCAGGCCAATTTTCAGCGCTGTCGCTGTTGCGCGGTCATGCTACACTGTACCCAAATTAAATTTTATTATTTTGTTCCCACAAATAGAGCTTTCTGTTGGTGGTATTTGATCACCTCTGCGATTTTTTATTTTTTGAGCAACAACTAAAAAAAGACCGACATTTTTGAAAAAAATTAGGTTTTTCTTTTTTTCTGTTAATTTTTTTTGTTAATAAGTTTTCTTCAATTATTGGCACCGATGAGGTGGCACTGATGGGCACCAATGAGGTGGCACTGATGGGCGGCGCTACGCTGGTATGCTGCACGCGGCACTGATGGGCACTCTTTGGCGGCACTGATGGGCACTAAGAGGTGGCACTGATGGCATCATTCCAGCCAGTGCCCATGTTGCCAGTCAGTGCCTATTTGTGGCCACTGATTGGCATCGATTGTGTTTTTTTTATTTGTGTTTTTTTTTCTTGCTCTATTGAGCACCGGGGGGGGGGGGGCACTCCCTGGTGGTCCAGTGTTGGCATCCGAGGGGGGGGCTGTGCTGATAAACAGCGCGAACCCCCCTGTCAGGAGAGCCGGCGATCGGCTCTCCTCTACTCGCGTCTGTCAGATGCGAGGTGAGGAAAAGCCGATCAACAGCTCTTCCTGTTTACATCGTGATCAGTCGTGGTTGGACACGGCTGATCACGTGGTAAAGAGTCTCCGCCAGAGGCTCTTTACCGAGATCGGAGATGCAGGGTGTCAGACTGACAGCCCGCATCACCGATCTCCGCGCCCCCACAAAATCCTGCAGGACGTCAATAGATGTCCAGTCAGGATTTCACAACCACTTCCTGGACGTCGGTTGTCCATTGACCGGGCGGGAAGTGGTTAAAAACTTTCCTCAAAACTTGGGGGTCGTCTTATACGCCGGTACCAGTCTCAGTCAGACTTCGGGCGTCCATTATTCAAAAGCCACGCCTCCTCCTCGTGCTGTTCCGTGATCGGCGGAACCCTCAGATTCCCAGCAGAGCCTCTGTTCAGTGTTCCGCCTATCACGGATGTCTTCTCATCCTCGGCCTTGTATGAGAGGACATCCGTAATAGGCGGAACACCGAACACAGGTGCTGCTGGGAAACTGAGTGTTCCGCCTATCACGTAACAGCACGAGGAGGAGGCGTGGCTTTTGAATAATAGACGCCCGAAGTCTGACTGACTCTGCATTACAGGGATAAGGTATGGCAGTGGTTCTCAACCTGGGGGTCGGGACCCACTTAGGGGTCAAATGAGGATTTCCCAGGGGTCCCCAAAACCTGGGCTGTTCCTGAAGCCTGCGTCCGCCCACTCAGCCTCTTCACAGCCGCCCCTTCAATTCACGGCATGGCTGGGGGGCAGGGACTAGAGGTCAGCTGACTGGTGAGAAATGTGAAGTGGGAGGGGCTGGAGGAGACCCTATCTGCTGATTTCAGAATAGGTGTCAGTGCTACGAGAAACCACAAAGTCGGAGACACAGTGAGTAACACTACCTGTGATTAGAGTTGCCCTTAAAAGTCCCCACTACAGTTCTCAGATCAGCAGATGACCTTGATCAAGAGCACCTAAGTTGGCTGATCCCAACTCTCTGCCAGCACTGCCACTGATCCCAACTCCCCACCAGGGAGTAATAGAAGGAATAAAAATGGAGATGGAGATGGAGATGGAGATGGAGATGGAGATGGAGATGGAGATGGAGATGGAGATGGAGATGGAGATGGAGATGGAGATGGAGATGGAGATGGAGATGGAGATGGAGATGGAGATGGAGATGGAGATGGAGATGGAGATGGAGATGGAGATGGAGATGGAGATGGAGATGGAGATGGAGATGGAGATGGAGATGGAGATGGAGATGGATCCTAAAATGTACTATAAGGGGTTTTAATACTGAGTGGAAGGAACTCAGTGATTGCTAAATGTCCGTGGGTTAGGTCTGGTCTTGGGTGCCGACAACCCACGATAGGAAAATAAAAGTGTGGCGTACATTTGTATCAGCCACCTTTACTCTGATACCCCTAACTAAAATCTAGTGGAACCAATTGCCTTCAGAAGCCATCTAATTATTAAATAGAGTCCACATGTGTGTAATTGAATCTCACTATAAATACAGCTGTTCTGTGAAGCCCTCTGAGGTTTGTTAGAGAACCTTAATGAACAAACCGCATCATGAAAGTCAAGGAACACACCAGACAGGTCAGGGATAAAGTTGTGGAGAAGTATAAAGCAGGTTAGGTTATATAAAAAAAAAATATCCCAAGCTTTGATCATCTCACGGAGCTCTGTTCAATCCATCATCCAAAAATAGAAAGAGAATGGCACAACTGCCAACCTACCAAGACATGGCCGTCCACCTAAACTGTCAGGCCGGGCAAGGAGAGCATTAATCAGAAAAGCAGCCAAGAGGCCCATGGTAACACTGGAGGAGCTGCAGAGATCCACAGCTCAGGTGGGAGAATCTACACTACACAAATCTGCCCTTTATGGAAGAGTGACAATAAGAAAGTCATTGTTGAAAGAATGACATAGGAAGTCCCGTTTGCAGTTTGGGAGAAGCCATGTGGGGGGCACAGCATGTGGAAAAAGGTGCTATTTGAGTTACTGTTGTCTTTCTATGATCTTGAACCAGTCTGCCCATTCTCCTCTGACATCGACATGGCATTTTTCTCCATATAACTGCCGCTCACTGGATATTTTCTCTTTTCCCACACCACTTTCTGTAAACCCGAGAGATGTGTGACAATCCCAGTAGATCAGCAGCTTTTTTTTTTTTTTAAATACTCAGACCAGCCAGTCTGGCACCAACAAGCATGCCACGTTCAAAGTCACTGAAATCCCCTTTCTCCCCTATTCGGATGCTTAGTTTGAACTTCAGCAAATCATCTTCACCAAGTCTAGATGCATTGAGTTGCTGCCATGTGATTTGGCTGATTAGCAATTTGTGTTACCAAACAATTGAACAGGTGTACCTAATAAAGTGGCCAGTGAATGTATATAAAATAAATAAATCTATGTATTTTTTTTTTTATATATGAAGCGCACATATATATATATATATATATATATATATATATATATATACACTATAATAAAAAAAATATATACATATATATATATATATATATATATATATATATATATGTGTGTGTGTAACAACTGTATATATAGTAAGATGATAAAAAAAAACGATACAGTAAAACCTTGGTTTGAGAGCGTTTTGCAAGACAAGCAAAATGTTTTAATACATTTTGCCTTGATATACAAGCGATGTCTTGATATAAGAGTGGCGTCATGTCACAACTGAGTATAAAAAAGAAGATAGGAGCCTCTAAGTGTAGCAATATGGTTACATTAAATGAAGGTACAACATTTAGCAACTTAATGCTACACTTAGAGGCGCCTCTCTCCTCTTTCATACCCTGTAAAAAAAAAAAAAAAGCTTTGATATACAAGTGCTTTGAATTACAAGCATGTTTCTGGAACTAATTATGCTCACAATCCAAGGTTTCACTGTACATTATATAAAAAAATAATACACACACAAAAACACTATATATACACACATAAAAACACATATACAGTAAAACCTTGGTTTGAGAGTGTTTTGCAAGACAAGCAAACAATTGTAATAATTATTGCCTTGATGTACAAGCGATGTCTTGATATAAGAGTAGTGTCATGTCACAACTGAGTATAAAAGAGAAGAGAAGCGCCTCCAAGTGTAGCAATATGGTTACATTTAATGAAGGTTCAACATTTAGCAACGCACATGGTTGATGATTAAAACAGACACATCTAAGTATGCAGGCATCAGGGTAAAGCTGTCCACATAGATCATCCTCCACACCGCCATTGATATCATCTCTTCCACGAGCGGTCCAAGCCTCACTTTCAGATCCCTCTACTGCAGGGTAGTCTTCTTGGTCAGACTGACAGCAGTGAGAGCCGGCGGTGTGGGGGGAGGTCTATGTGGATGGTTTTACCCCGGATCTCTGCATACTTAGATGTGCCTCTTTTAATCATGTGAGTTGCTAAATGTTGTACCTTCATGAAATGTAACCATATTGCTACACTTAGAGGCGCCTCTCTTCTCTTTTATACTCTGGAGCCCCTGCTGGATTTTGCTTCTAATCCCCTTGTGGAGGTTTCTATTGGTGGATGGACATTTTATGGTTACACAACCTATCACATTGCTGTAATCTTTTTATATGGACCATAAACTGAAGGACCTATGAATAAATGGTTGTGGAACGAATCATTTCAGTTTCCATTATTTCTTATGGGAAAATTTGCTTTGATATGCAAGTGCTTTGGATTACAAGCATGTTTCAGGAATGAATTATGCTCACAATCCAAGGTTTTACTGTATATGTTTGTATATATAAACTGTGTGTGTGTATACACACACTATAAAAAAAACACTATATATTATATACACATATATATCTATATATGTGTTTGTATATATAATCTCTCTCTATATATACACACACAAAGATAAAAAAAAAATTATATATATATATATATATATATATATATAAAAACATGATATATTATATTTAAAAGAAAAAGATATATTACACACACACAAAAAGTGTGTGTGTATATATAGTAAGATAATAAAACACTATATATATATATATATATATATATATATATATATATATATATATATATATATATATATATATATATCTCTATTTCCTGAAATAGTGAAAATTCCAATCCATATGATACAATGGTAACATGTGAAGCCCCTCCCTCTTCAGGGTGAGCAGTGCCCAGCCTGGCTCTATACCTGTCTGCCCCCCCTGATCCCCCCCATTAGAAAGGATGACCCCCCCCCCCCCCAGATCCTGATAGAGAAGAGGGAGGAGAGTGACAGGTCAGAGGAGACATGGTGGATATGAACCTGTTGTGTGCAGAAGATCTCCACTGACATCTATCCATGTGCGAGTCCATCCGTGTCTATGGAGAGTCCCTCACTGTTACATTGTATACACCATGATCACCAATCAGCAGACAGGAAGCACGGAGCGATCTCTATATCTATCTCTATACACAGCTCAACGCTGCGACTCTTCCTCATTGCCTGCTCCAAAGCTGTCAGCGATGCATCCTGGCCCCGCCCCTGTCGGTAAGAGGAGCGTCCCAGCCCCCGCCCCTCTGTCATTGAAATAGCAGACCAGCCCCGCCCCTCTGTAGTCGCCTATGCCGCCTGGTCACGCCCCTGCTTTTGAGACCTTGCAGCCAGGCCCCCCGCAGCTGTCATCCGGGCCCCGCCCATCACGAGGTGTCCTGGTCTCAGTGTGACTCTCGCTGGCCTCCTGCCAATAGTAGAGGGCGCAGAGGATTGTGGGAGGAGGGGACTCCGGGCCAAGAAAGAAAATGCTGAATTGCAGCGCATTTTGTGCTGACAGATTTCACTGGCCCGGATTCAAAGAGATCTGCGCTCTATTTGCGGAGGCGCAGGGCAACGATTTTGCCCTGCGTCCCCGCAAATATTTTGCGCTGCCCTCGATTCACGGAGCAGTAGCTCCGTAAATTGCGAGGGCGCGCCGGCAAAATTGCCCGGCGTAAGCGCGCGCAATGTAAATGATCCCGCCGGGGGCGGGAATCATTTAAATTAGGCGCGTTCCTGCGCCGATCGTAAAGCGCATGCGCCGTCGGGAAACTTTCCCGACGTGCATTGCGGCAAATGACGTCGCAAGGACGTCATTTGCTTCAAAGTGAACGTGAATGGCGTCCAGCTCCATTCACGTATCACTTACGCAAACGGCGTGAAATTCAAATTTCACGACGCGGGAACGGAGGGTATACTTTAGCATTGGCTGCCCCTACTATTAGAAGGGGCAGCCTTACGCTAAAGACGCCATACGGAAACTCCGTAACTTGCGTACGCAGGGCCCGCGCAACATTGTGAATCGGCGTAAGTATGCAATTTGCATACTATACACTGACCACAATGGGAGCGCCCCCTAGCGGTCAACGCAAGAATGCAGCCTAAAATCTGCGTGGCATAAGAGCCTTATGCCACGCAGATTTTAGGCTGCAGTCGGCGTAACGAGTTCTCTGAATCAGAACTCGTTACGCCAGCGCAAGTCAGCAATTGCGCTGCGTAACTATGGTTACGCAGTCGCAATTGCTTACTGAATCTGGGCCACTGTGAATGAGGATCGTTCAGTGACAGCAGAACATCACATACATAGTGCGGGACACCGTGCGAGAGATTTATCACTGGAAAGCAGGAGTCCTGTGTGATCCCAATACAAGATAACGGGAGAGTCCCGTGTGATCCCAATACAAGATAACGGGAGAGTCCCGTGTGATCCCAATACAAGATAACGGGAGAGTCCCGTGTGATCCCAATACAAGATAATGGGGGAGAGTCCCGTGTGATCCCAATACAAGATAACAGGGGAGAGTCCCGTGTGATCCCAATACAAGATAACGGGGGAGAGTCCCGTGTGATCCCAATACAAGATAACGGGAGAGTCTCGTGTGATCCCAATACAAGATAACGGGAGAGAGTCCCGTGTGATCCCAATACAAGATAACGGGAGCGTCCCGTGTGATCCCAATACAAGATAACGGGAGAGTCCCGTGTGATCCCAATACAAGATAACGGGAGAGTCCCGTGTGATCCCAATACAAGATAATGGGGGAGAGTCCCGTGTGATCCCAATACAAGATAACAGGGGAGAGTCCCGTGTGATCCCAATACAAGATAACGGGGGAGAGTCCCGTGTGATCCCAATACAAGATAACGGGAGCGTCCCGTGTGATCCCAATACAAGATAACGGGAGAGTCCCGTGTGATCCCAATACAAGATAACGGGAGAGTCCCGTGTGATCCCAATACAAGATAACGGGAGAGTCCCGTGTGATCCCAATACAAGATAACAGGAGAGTCCCGTGTGATCCCAATACAAGATAACGGGAGAGTCCCGTGTGATCCCAATACAAGATAATGGGAGAGTCCCGTGTGATCCCAATACAAGATAACAGGGGAGAGTCCCGTGTGATCCCAATACAAGATAACAGGGGAGAGTCCCGTGTGATCCCAATACAAGATAACGGGGGAGAGTCCCGTGTGATCCCAATACAAGATAACGGGAGCGTCCCGTGTGATCCCAATACAAGATAACGGGAGAGTCCCGTGTGATCCCAATACAAGATAATGGGAGAGTCCCGTGTGATCCCAATACAAGATAACAGGGGAGAGTCCCGTGTGATCCCAATACAAGATAACGGGGGAGAGTCCCGTGTGATCCCAATACAAGATAACGGGAGAGTCCCGTGTGATCCCAATACAAGATAACGGGAGAGTCCCGTGTGATCCCAATACAAGATAACGGGAGAGTCCCGTGTGATCCCAATACAAGATAACGGGAGAGTCCCGTGTGATCCCAATACAAGATAACAGGAGAGTCCCGTGTGATCCCAATACAAGATAACGGGAGAGTCCCGTGTGATCCCAATACAAGATAATGGGAGAGTCCCGTGTGATCCCAATACAAGATAACAGGGGAGAGTCCCGTGTGATCCCAATACAAGATAACAGGGGAGAGTCCCGTGTGATCCCAATACAAGATAACGGGGGAGAGTCCCGTGTGATCCCAATACAAGATAACGGGAGCGTCCCGTGTGATCCCAATACAAGATAACGGGAGAGTCCCGTGTGATCCCAATACAAGATAATGGGAGAGTCCCGTGTGATCCCAATACAAGATAACAGGGGAGAGTCCCGTGTGATCCCAATACAAGATAACGGGGGAGAGTCCCGTGTGATCCCAATACAAGATAACGGGAGCGTCCCGTGTGATCCCAATACAAGATAACGGGAGAGTCCCGTGTGATCCCAATACAAGATAATGGGGGAGTCCCGTGTGATCCCAATACAAGATAACGGGAGAGTCCCGTGTGATCCCAATACAAGATAATGGGAGAGTCCCGTGTGATCCCAATACAAGATAACCGGAGAGTCTTGTATTGTCCCCTGCTGACCACTGATGAAGGGGTATATTGGCGACTGATAGAATCAGTTACTCATAGATATGCCTAAGATCCGACAGGTGTAACTGTGTTACGCCGTCGGATCTTAACTGCAATTTAAAAATGGCCGCTGGGGGCTTTCTCTCTGATTTACGCCGAGAATATGTAAATCAGCGAGATACACTGTGACGGTATCGGTATGATATCCCCGTCAACGTTCCCTTCTTCCCATAACGAAAATCACCCCAATATTCCACGAGGAGGGATATCCCTGGAATCGCCCAGAAAGCCACACATGAGACAAGCTTACTGCTTGAACAACACAGACTTTAATGTTATAACACACAGCTTATATGTCATTTCCAAAACTGTTACAATGACAAATCTCCGCCCCCCTCACACTGGGGCTTCCATACAGATGAGTAGGTAGACACGACGGGGCCGATGCTGAAACACATTTTCTTTAGACAATGACATCAATGACGCTGAGCACTAGCTGTACTGAATACATCAACCAGACCGCTCGACCCCGCATATAGAGAGATAATTACCACAATGAAGCAATCAGAATAATTAACACAAGCCACTTAAACCTAGCTCTCCTTCACACAACACAATAGATCAATTAACCTTTAGAAATAGTGAGGGGACATTAGCACGTCAATAACCTGGCTAGCAGGGAGCAGTAAACTGAGACATATAGGCAAATGTATCACATACACCAATTCACGAACGTACGCGGGCCCGACACAGTGTGTTTACGTAAGGGTTTTCCCGGCGCATAGTTACCCCTGCTTCTATGAGGTGCAGCCAATGTTAAGTATGGCCGTCGTTCCCGCGTCAATTTTTTTTTTACGTCGTTTGCGTACGTCGATTCACAAAAGCGCTCATCGCAAGTTACGCTCACGCCGAAACCAATGACGTCGTAGCGACGTCATTGGGACCAATGCACGCCGGGAAAATTCGCGGACGGCGCATGCGCATTTAAATCGGCGCGGGGACGTGCCTGATTTAAATACTACACTCCCCCTAGCCACGGAATTTGAATTCCGCCGGGGGATTTACGATCCGCCGCCGCAAGTTTGGAGGTAAGTGTTTTGTGAATTACCCACTTGCCTCTAAAACTTGCGGCGGCGGATCTTAAATCAGATAAATTACACGGATCTATCTGAATCTGGCCCATTGTCTATAGTCTGGCCCTTGAAGAGTCTGGGGTCAGGGAACTGTCTATAGTCTGGCGCTTGAAGAGTCTGGGGTCAGGGAACTGTCTCTTTGTCTATAGTCTGGCCCTTGAAGAGTCTGGGGTCAGGGAACTGTCTCTTTGTCTATAGTCTGGCCCTTGAAGAGTCTAGGGACAGGGAACTGTCTCTTTGTCTATAGTCCGGCCCTTGAAGAGTCTGGGGTCAGGGAACTGTCTCTTTGTCTATAGTCTGGCCCTTGAAGAGTCTAGGGACAGGGAACTGTCTCTTTGTCTATAGTCCGGCCCTTGAAGAGTCTGGGGTCAGGGAACTGTCTCTTTGTCTATAGTCTGGCCCTTGAAGAGTCTGGGGTCAGGGAACTGTCTCTTTGTCTATAGTCTAGCCCTTGAAGAGTCTGGGGTCAGGGGACTGTCTCTTTGTCTATAGTCTAGCCCTTGAAGAGTCTGGGGTCAGGGGACTGTCTCTTTGTCTATAGTCTAGCCCTTGAAGAGTCTGGGGTCAGGGGACTGTCTCTTTGTCTATAGTCTGGCCCTTGAAGAGTCTGGGGTCAGGGAACTGTCTCTTTGTCTATAGTCTGTCCCTTGAAGAGTCTGGGGTCAGGGAACTGTCTCTTTGTCTATAGTCTGGCGCTTGAAGAGTCTGGGGTCAGGGAACTGTCTCTTTGTCTATAGTCTGGCCCTTGAAGAGTCTGGGGTCAGGGAACTGTCTCTTTGTCTATAGTCTAGCCCTTGAAGAGTCTGGGGTCAGGGAACTGTCTCTTTTCTATAGTCTAGCCCTTGAAGAGTCTGGGGTCAGGGGACTGTCTCTTTGTCTATAGTCTGGTCCTTGAAGAGTCTGGGGTCAGGGAACTGTCTCTTTGTCTATAGTCTGGCCCTTGAAGAGTCTGGGGTCAGGGAACTGTCTCTTTGTCTATAGTCTAGCCCTTGAAGAGTCTGGGGTCAGGGAACTGTCTCTTTTCTATAGTCTAGCCCTTGAAGAGTCTGGGGTCAGGGGACTGTCTCTTTGTCTATAGTCTGGTCCTTGAAGAGTCTGGGGTCAGGGAACTGTCTCTTTGTCTATAGTCTGGCCCTTGAAGAGTCTGGGGTTAGGGAACTGTCTCTTTGTCTATAGTCTGGCCCTTGAAGAGTCTGGGGTCAGGGAACTGTCTCTTTGTCTATAGTCTGGCCCTTGAAGAGTCTGGGGTCAGGGAACTGTCTCTTTGTCTATATTGTGGCCCTTGAAGAGTCTGGGGTCAGGGAACTGTCTCTTTGTCTATAGTCTGGCCCTTGAAGAGTCTAGGGACAGGGAACTGTCTCTTTGTCTATAGTCTGGCCCTTGAAGAGTCTAGGGACAGGGAACTGTCTCTTTGTCTATAGTCTGGCCCTTGAAGAGTCTGGGGTCAGGGAACTGTCTCTTTGTCTATAGTCTAGCCCTTGAAGAGTCTGGGGTCAGGGAACTGTCTCTTTGTCTATAGTCTGGCCCTTGAAGAGTCTGGGGTCAGGGAACTGTCTCTTTGTCTATAGTCTAGCCCTTGAAGAGTCTGGGGTCAGGGAACTGTCTCTTTGTCTATAGTCTGGCCCTTGAAGAGTCTAGGGACAGGGAACTGTCTCTTTGTCTATAGTCTGGCCCTTGAAGAGTCTAGGGACAGGGAACTGTCTCTTTGTCTATAGTCTGGCCCTTGAAGAGTCTGGGGTCAGGGAACTGTCTTTGTCTATAGTCTAGCCCTTGAAGAGTCTGGGGTCAGGGAACTGTCTCTTTGTCTATAGTCTGGCCCTTGAAGAGTCTGGGGTCAGGGAACTGTCTCTTTGTCTATAGTCTAGCCCTTGAAGAGTCTGGGGTCAGGGGACTGTCTCTTTGTCTATAGTCTGGCCCTTGAAGAGTCTGGGGACAGGGAACTGTCTCTTCGTCTATAGTCTAGGGTGACCACATTTCAAAACTGCCATTCAGGGACACACCCCCTCTCTCAGCTTCCCCCAAAAAAAGATTAGGGGGGCGGGGGGAAATGTAATTCTCGGGGTTGTGCCGAGCCGCGTGCGTAGAAGGAAAGGAGTGGCGTCACTATCTGGAGAATCACACCAGTCCCTGCTGCTTGCCATTGGGTGTCGGAGAAGGAGGAGGTGCAGAGGTGGGTGGGGACAGCAGCGATGCACTAGGCGCAGGCCTTGCTCCCGGCCTCACTGTCTGAGAGTAAATTGTCATTGGTTGCAAGACGCCAGGCAGTGCCGACCCTAACAACCAGTTCCGGAAATGTAGTTATTAGTTAGTAGGGGGTGACTGTGTCCTCTATTTCATTCCGGGACATTGTATTGTCTCAGAATGAAGGTGCCCGGGACAGACATGTCAATTACGGGACAGTCCCGGGCAATCCGGGACACGTGGGCACCCTACTATAGTCTGGCCCTTGAAGAGTCTGGGGTCAGGGAACTGTCTCTTTGTCTAAGGCTGGATTCTCATCTATGCGTTTTTAATGCATTTTGCAAATTTGCACTACAGTCCATGTAACATGGTTTCCTATGCTTCACGTTCTGTAGTGCAAATCTGCAAAATGCATTAAAAACGCATAGATGAGAATCCAGCCTAAGGCTGCATTCACATCTGAGCGACAGCCGCGTTCGCGTGTAGCGGCGTATTTTGCCGCGAGTACAAAACTTTCACTTTTTTTCTTCCCATTGCTGTCAATGGGAAAACGCCTATGTCGCCTGAAAAAAAGGGTCCGGGACTTTTTTTCAGGCGACAGGCGTTCGGCATCTATGAGATGTGAACCATCTCCATAGACAGCAATGGGAATTCTCCCCTCGAGCGACAGAAGCGTCCGGCGTCTGGTGTTTTGTCGCTCAGGTGTGAATGGGGTCTTAGGGGCCCTTGCTGTAAAGGGTGTGTCAAGGCAAATGACCCCCCGCACTACCTGTGCAGACATGTGCTACTGACATTTATGTGTCGTCATAGCCCCGCCCACCTCCATATGATTCCTATCTCTCCCCCCCCCCCCCCCCCCCAAGATTGTCAGTTTATCTAAGTGTTCTCCTCCAGGTCTCTATTACTAGCTTTCAAAATGCAATATGCTGACACTTGCTATAAAGCAGGGGTCTCCAAACTTTCTAAACAAAGGGCCAGTTTACTGTACTTCAGACTTTGAGGGGGCCAGACTGTGGCAAGTAGAAAATGCGACCGCATGAATGGGAGTAAACAATGTCCCATCATTGGGGTCAGTGGGAGGAATAATGCCACATCATTGGGGTCAGTGGGAGGAATAATTACCCATCATTGGGGTCAGTGGGAATAATAAAGGCCCATCATTGGGGTCAGTGGGAATAATAATGTCCCATCATTGGGGCCAGTGGGAATAATGCCCCATCATTGGGGTCAGTGGGAATAATAATGTCCCATCATTGGGAATAATAATGTCCCATCATTGGGGTCAGTGGGAGGAATAGTGCCCCATCATTGGGGTCAGTGGGAATAATAATGTCCCATCATTGGGGTCAGTGGGAATAATAATGTCCCATTATTGGGATCAGTGGGAATAATAATGTCCCATTATTGGGGTCAGTGGGAATAATAATGTCCCATCATTGGGGTCAGTGGGAGGAATAGTGCCCCATCATTGGCGCTCACTCAATACAGCAATGGGCGGATGGTTTTATCAAAGGGGCGGATATGATTATAGAGGCCGCGCTCACTGAATAAGCATAATATACCCGCCCCTTAGAAAAAAACTTCCTGTCCCACTTCCTCCTTCCGCCGAGGGGCTGGTAAGGCGAATAGCTTAATCGCCTTATTGCAGCCCCTCCCTGTAGGCGAGCACCTGTCCAATCGAACGGCGCCGCTCGCGAATGCACAGTCGGTGCCGGGCCGTGAAGCCAAAAGCTGTCACTGCCGGGTGTCCACACTAGGAATAAAGACGCCGGCCGGCGAGGGGGGGGGCGAGGAGCGGAGCCCCGGCCAGCACGTCGCTGGAACCGTGGAGCAGGTAAGTGTCTGTTTATTAAAAGCCAGCAGCCAGCAGCACTTTTTGTAGCTGCTGACTTTTAATAAACGTAAAAAAAGGCTGGAACTCCCCTTTAAAGGGCCAGGAGGCGGTGCCGGGAAGGGGTTAAAGCTATACGTGGTGTTATAGGCCACGTACACACGATCAGTCCATCCGATGAGAACAGTCCAAAGGACCGTTGTCATCGGTTAACCGATGAAGCTGACTGATGGTCCGTCACGCCTACACACCATCAGTTAAAAAAAACGATCGTGTGAGAACGCGGTGACGTAAAACACAACGACGAGCTGAAAAAAAAACAAAGTTCAATGCTTCCAAGCATGCGTCGACTTGATTCTGAGCATGCGTGGGTTTTTAACCGATGCTTTTGCATACTAACGATCGGTTTTGACCTATCGGTTAGGCGTCCATCCGTTCAATTTTAAAGCAAGTTCTAATTTTTTTGACCGAAGGTTAACTGACCGATGGGGCCCACACACGATCGGTTTGGACCGATGAAAGGGTCCTTCAGTCAGTTTTCATCGGTTTTGACCGATCGTGTGTACGCGGCCTTAGAAGCATACCCTGGCAGTGCATCGTTGGCTGTGAAATTGATATATATTTTTTTTACAATCAGCTTTGCTTACAGACAGCAGCATTGTTAATTGATTCATTTCATTTAGAAAGAAAGCCTGTTTTTCTGGTTTAATTTCACGCTGACATTATTTCCCTGTGCTGTGTGTGGGCTGCTGCAATGAAATGACACCGACACCTTTCCAGTGATTCTTCTGCTTACTGTGACCACTTCCCTACTAGAAGAAGACAACAGCCAGGCAATAAGGCAATGTGTGGGCAAGAAATAGGCAATCATGACAATAAATGGGTAACCAATGGCAGGCATGACAACACACGGAAAACAAATGGGCAATCAAGACAATACATAGCTTGTCTGGTTGAAAAAAGATGCAAGTCTATTTAGTTCAACCAATAAAAGAGAAAAAATATATATATACAATCCTTTATACACAATCCCATACCCACAGTTTATCCAGAGGAAGGCAAAAAAATAAATAAAACAACACTAGCAAAGCATGAGCCAATTTGCTCCAGCAGGGGGAAAAAATCTTTCCTGATCCCCCAGAAGGTAGATCGGACATTCCCCGGATCAACTTTACCTATAAATGTTAGTACCCAGTTATATTATGTACATTTAGGAAAGAATCCAGGCCTTACGTGGGTAACAAGGGGCAATAATGACAACCCATGGTAACAAATGGGCAATAATGACAACCCATGGTAACAAATGGGCAATTGTGACAATACATGGGAAACAAATAGGCAATCATAACAACTCATGGGAAACAAATGGACAATCCTAACACATGGGGAAAAAATGGGCAATTATAACAATACATGGGTACCAAAGGGCAATCATGACACTGCATGGGTAACAGATGGGTGATTGTGACAATACATGGGTAGCATAGGTTGAACTTGATGGACTTGTGTCTTTTTTCAACTATGTAACAAATGTGCAATTGTGACAATACATAGGGAAACAAATGGGCACCAGTGGGGACCAGTGACACCAATCCAGTGATCAGTGCTAAAAAATATGCACTGTCACTGTACTAATGACACTACCAGAGAAAGGGGTTAACATCATGGGGCGATCAAAGGGTTAGCTGTGTGCCTAAAATGTGCTTTACTACTGTGGGGGAGGCGTTTGTACCAGTGGAAGGCATGAATCAGTGCCCCCTATGCTTAGCAGGAGTGCAGGATCCATGTCTTCTGTAGTGACAGAATGGCGAACTGCTTGTTTACATAGGTAGACTGCCATTCTGTCACTGTACCAAAGCATTGGCAGGTGCTGGCAGACATCGAGCCCGCCATACCCACCAATCAGCCCCCGCTGTGTCTAATCACAGCAGGAGAAGGCCACCGGCAGCGCACATGCGCACCTCAAACCCGGACGTGCCAAAGAGCCACTTTGTTGCCGTATATTTACAGTATGCGGTCGGCAAGTGGTTAAGTACATCTATACAAGTATCCAGTTACCATGTGATGCAGAAGCCTCCTAAAGTCAACAAAAAACTTTAATTTACCCTCCGTTACTGAGCCAAATCCTCCATTTGCATCTCACACGCTCCCCCTCCCAGACACTGCAGCTCATAATGGGAGGGTTTCAGGGGCAGTGCTGTCAGCAGGGACGTTGCTAGGTCTGCAAAAGATCTGGGGCTAGAGCCCATAGCAGTGGGCACCAACCTTTTTGCAGGCTGGGGGGGGGGGGGTGGGGGGGGAACCACACGGGTGGTAAGCAAATTTTCACGGGCAATGGCTGGTGTTGGCGCTTCAATCATAACAGCACCATGGTTGATATGGTGTCAGGATGATTGAAGTGCGTTATTTCTATTGTTATATTGTAATATATAATAAGGTGGTTCAACTCACCATAATGCAGAATCAGTGGGAGCCATGGGCGTGCACTTGCAACTTACGCCTGCCACCAGATGTGGATTGTCACTTGCCACTGTCCCCTGCCACCAGATGCAGATTGTCACGTGCCACTGTCCCCTGCCACCAGATGTGGATTGTCACTTGCCACCAGATGTGGATTGTCACTTGCCACGTCACCTGGCACCAGATGTGGATTGTCACTTGCCACGTCACCTGGCACCAGATGTGGATTGTCACTTGCCACGTCCCCTGCCACCAGATGCAGATTGTCACTTGCCACCAGATGCAGATTGTCACTTGCCACCAGATGTGGATTGTCACTTGCCACGTCACATGGCACCAGGTGTGGATTGTCACTTGCCACATCGCTTGCAACGTCACCTGCCACCAGATGTGAATGATCACTTGCTACCTCACCTGCCACTATATGTGGATTGCCACTTGCCATGTCAGCCAGTTCACCAAATGTGCATTGTCGCTGCATTGGAGGTAGGCTGGCAGCACTGGTCCATTTAGCACAGTGACAGGTGTAGTTGTTGGTTCTGAGTGAGGGCAGGAGAGCGGTGATGCGGGGCAGGCAGTGAGAGATGTCAACTCGCTGCTCCCCGCTGTACCTCCGACATTGAATAGGCCTGGCTATGAGAGCAGAAGAGCGGAGATGCGGAGCGGGCGGAGATAGATGTCACCTCTACTCCTCCGCCCGCTCGCTTCTCTCATCCGCCTGCCCGGCTCACTCATGCAGCCTGCTCACCGCACTCGCAGACTTGCTGCAGAGAAGCCACGGACCCCTGCGACAAGAGATTCTGCGGTATGGGCCCCAGATTTGGGGCTATGGCATCAATAGCCACCCCCTAGCAACACCGCTGGCTGTCAGTATGCAACCATAGAACAAACAGAGAACACACCGACCTAGTGTATTATCCTCAAAACATCTTTTATTTATAAAAAGTATTAATATGTAATATACTCACAAACCCACAGATGCATCAAAGCTTGTCATAATAGTTCAGCTTCAAGTCCTCAATACATCACATAGAGAGACAATAGTGGCCCAACAGGCTAACGTGTTTTGAGGGACTTGCCCTCTTCCTCAGAGCCCAAAATCTCACACACTCCCCCACCCAGACACTGCAGCTCTATGTGTATGTGTGTGTGTGTGATTCTGCTCTTCCCAGTAGGGGGCACACCCAAGCTGTGCTGTGATTAGTCACAGCACTGGCCAATCAGCAGGTGCCGGCCAATGGATGACCGCCGGTGCAGTGTCATATTCTGCTCCCTATCGCAGAATGCTGCGGAAGTCACGTGGCGGCCAACTGCGCATGCGCAATGCGTTCCAACGGCAAATGCGATGCGTTCCAGGGGATTTACGACACTACCCTTCAGTGAACCTATCACAATTTGTCACGGAAGTGACGAGGAACCATACACAGAGCGGCGGGGGGGGCGGGAGAGAAAGAGACATACAGATGTAATGAGAACCATACTGTATCTGCATGTCTCTTTATCTCTCCCCCCGCTCCGTGTATTGTTCTCATTATATCTGCATGTCTCTTTTTTTCCCGCCCCCCCCCCCCCCGCTCTTTGTATGGTTCTCATTACATCTGTATGTCTTTCTCTCCGGCCCCCCCCCCCCCCCCCGCTCTGTCTATGCTTCCTCGTCACTTCCATCACAAATTGTGATAGGTTCACTGAACGGTAGTGTCGAGAATCCCCTGGAACGCATCGCATTTGGCGTTGGAACGCATTGCGCATGCGCAGTTCGACGCCACGTGACTTAGGCTGCATTCTGCGATAGGGAGCAAATGGTGACACTACACCGGCACCTGCTGATTGGCGAGGAGGAAGTGGCGACAGCGTTCTGCATATGTAAACAATGCAGAGCTCTGTCCTGGCAGTGTGGATGTCCTGATAAAACCTTGCCAATCAGCAGGTGCCGGCGGTCATCCATTGGCCGGCACCTGCTGATTGGCCAGTGCTGTGACTAATCACAGCACAGCTAGGGTGCGCCCCCTACTGGGAAGAGCACAATCACATATATATATATATATATATATATATATACACACACGTCATTCTGGGTTGCCGGCCCGCAACCAGTACACACAAACACTGGTTAGGCACACATTTAACCCTGGGATCACCTTAGATGTTTAACCCCTTCCCAGCCAGTGTCCCTAGTACAGTGACAGTGTATATTTTTAGCAGTAATCACTGTATTAGTGTCACTGGTTCCCACACAGTGTCCAAAGCGTCAGTTAGTGTCAAATTTCTTGCCGTAATATCACAAAAAGTCGCTGATCACCACCATTACTAGTAAAATAAATAAAGGTTCTCTAACAAACACCCGAGGGCGTCACAGAACAGCTGTATTTATACCAAGATTACATTTACATACAGGTGGACTATTTACGAATTAGGTGACCTCTGAAGGCAATTGGTTCCACTAGATCATGGGTCTTCAAACTACGGCCCTCCAGTGGTTCAGGAACTACAATTCCCATCATGCCTAGTCATGTCTGTGAATGTCAGAGTTTTACAATGCCTCATGGGATGTGTAGTTCCGCAACAGCTGGAGGGCCGTAGTTTGAGGATCCCGGGACTAGATTTTAGTTAGAGGTATCAGAGTAAAGGGGGCCGAATACAAATGCACGCCACACTTTTTACATATTTATTTGTAAAAAGAAATTGAAAACCGTTTATCATTTTCCTTCCACGTTGTGTTGGTCTATCACATAAAATCCCAATAAAATACATTTATGTTTTTGGTCGCAACATGACAAATAGTGGAAAATTTCAAGGGGTATGAATACTTTTTCAAGGCACTGCATGAATGTGATGACAATATATGAATATATCTGGTTAGGAACCTGGCGTAGAAGACATTTAAAAATATTTTCTGGGAATTCAGCATATATCTAAATGAAATGTGTCAGCACACGTGAGGCTGGCTGTATGGTGATTATTCATGTTGGTAGCAGATGTGTGCACAGCGACAGGTCTGCGGATGCAGTATATCTGCCACTCAGCACGGCACCTGCTGTGATTGATCACCTACACCCGATCTAGGAATATCACATACTCCGCATAGACTGATCATTATCAAAGGATACTGCAGTCAGCTGTCGCAATCAAATCTTTTTATATAGAAACTCCATCCAAGCTAGACGGCCATCATGGATTCTACCCTTAGGCCCCTTTCACACTGGGGCGGGAGGCGCGGTGGCGGTATAACGACGCTAAAAATAAACGTGCACAGTTTAGGAAATATTTACTGTATATGCAACCGATGACGTAATTGACGCATGCGCTCTGAAGGTACAACCACCCATGCCGGTACTGCCGAGCCCTGTGCCGTGACCGATGGTGTCACCCAGCCTGGCCAGTCACAGAGCCGGAGTCCGCGGACCCAGAAGGAAGATGGGTCAAGATGGATGTGGTGCCCAGAGGTGACAACGAGGGCTTAGTTTTCAGGTAGGTTTCACATAATGTGCTAGTATGCAATGCATACTAGCACATTATGCCTTTACTTTGTAGTTCTGGAAGAAAAAAATAAAGCAGCGCTTTACTTTCTATCTAATCGGAGTTGCCCAGGAATGCTTGATAAAATATGGTCAACTTGGATAGATGTCTGGGGCTCTATGGGGGATGTTGGCTCTCTTCCTAGATGGGATGAGCCCTGATTTGATTTCCTATATTCTTGGCTGTGCTCTCTTTGCTTTATTTCTTTATTTTCTTTTCTCTGCCCCCCCCCCTTTACTTCCCCCCCCTTTTTTTACTTCCTCTCTCTTATTCAGCACAGTTTAACCACTTAAGCCCCGGACCATATTGCTGCCTAAAGACCCAAGGGGTTTTTACAGTTCGGGACTGCGTCGCTTTAACAGACAATTGCGCGGTCGTGCGACGTGGCTCCCAAACAAAATTGGCGTCCTTTTTTCCCCACAAATAGAGCTTTCTTTTGGTGGTATTTGATCACCTCTGCGGTTTTTATTTTTTGCGCTATAAACAAAAATAGAGCGACAATTTTGAAAAAAATGCAATATTTTTTACTTTTTGCTGTAATAAATATCCCCCAAAAATATATATAATTTTTTTTTTCCTCAGTTTAGGCCGATACGTATTCTTCTACCTATTTTCGGTAAAAAAAATCGCAATAATCGTTTATCGGTTGGTTTGCGCAAAATTTATAGCGTTTACAAAATAGGGAATAGTTTTTTTGCATTTTTATTTTTTTTATTTTTTTTACTACTAATGGCGGCGATCAGCGATTTTTTTCGTGACTGCGACATTATGGCGGACACTTCGGACAATTTTGACACATTTTTGGGACAATTGTCATTTTCACAGCAAAAAATGCATTTAAATTGCATTGTTTATTGTGAAAATGACAGTTGCAGTTTGGGAGTTAACCACAGGGGGCGCTGTAGGAGTTAGGGTTTACTTTGTGTGTGTTTACTAGTGTAGGGGGGTGTGGCTGTAGGAATGACGTCATCGATCGTGTCTTCCCTATAAAGGGAATGACGCGATCGATGCGCCGACACAGTGAAGCACGGGGAAGCCGTGTTTACATACGGCTCTCCCCGTTCTTCAGCTCCGGGGAGCGATCGCGACGGAGCGGCTATAAACAAATAGCCGCGCCGTCGTCCCGGATCGCTCCCCGAGCGGACCCGACCTCCGCATGTACCGGGGGGGGGGTCCCGATCGGACCCCCCACCCACGTCTAGCAGAGGACGTACCTGTACGTACATGTGCCTGTCCGTGCCATTCTGCTGACGTATATGTACATGAGGAGGTCGGGAAGTGGTTAAATAATCTCGCCATGTGCACAGTTCATGGTCTGGTACCCTGAACTTCTCATTTTATGGATTTCATGTACTTGTGCCATGTACACTGCTTAACCACTTCAGCCCCGGAAGAATTTGCCCCCTTCCTGACCAGAGCACTTTTTGCGATTCGGCACTGCGCCACTTTAACTGACAATTGCGCGGTTGTGCGACGTTGTACCTAAACAAAACTGGCGTCCTTTTTTCCCCCACAAATAGAGCTTTCCTCTGGTGGTATTTGATCACTTCTGTGTTGTTTTCTTTTTTGCGCTATAAACAAAAAAAAAGAGCGACAATTTTGAAAAAAAAAAGCAATATTTTTTAACTTTTTGCTATAATAAATATCCCCCAAAAATATATAAAAAAAAGAATTTCTTTCTCAGTTTTGACCAATATCTATTCTTCTACATATTGAAGTGGATTCAGTAAGCAATTGCGTCTGCGTATCCATAGATACGCAGCGCAATTGCTTAGTTGCGCCGGCGTATCGACTGCTCCTGATTCAGAAAGCTCGATACGCCGACTGCAGCCTAAGATATGACTGGCATAAGGCTCTTATGCCGTCGTATCGTAGGCTGCATTCTTACGATGGCCGCTAGGTGGCGTTCCCGTAGTGGTCAGCGTAGAGTATGCAAATTGCATACTCACGCCGATTCACAACCGTACGCGCGCCCTGCGTTCGCATTTTACGTCGTTTGCGTTCGTCGGTTTCTGCGTAAGGCTGCCCATGCTATTAGCAGGGGCAGCCAATGCTAAGTATACCCGTCGTTCCCGCGTTGCGATTTTTAAAAATTACATTGTTTGCGTAAGTGAATCGTGAATGGCGCTGGACGCCATTTACGTTCACGTTGAAGCAAATGACGTCCTTGCGACGTAATTTACCGCAATGCACGTCGGGAAAGTTTCCCGACGGAGCATGCGCACTACGTTCGGCGCGGGAACGCGCCTAATTTAAATGATCCACGCCCCCTACGGGATCATTTAAATTACGCGCGCTTACGCCGAGCAGTTTTCCGGAACACACACGCAAATTACGGAGCTACTGCTTCGTGAATGAAGCGTAGCGCAGGTAATTTACGGAGGCGTAGCGTAAAAACGGTACGCTGCGCCTCCGTAGTAGTGCGCGCCCCTACCTGAATCCACCCCATTGTTGGTAAAAACAACAAAAAAAAAATCGCAATAAGCATATATTGATTGGTTTGCGCAAAAGTTATAGGGCCAGATTCTCGTAGACTGGCGTATCTTCGCGGCGGCGTAACGTATCTGATTTACGTTACGCCGCCGCAACTTACACGGGCAGGTGCTGTATTCTCAAAGCACTTGCTCCGTAAGTTGCGGCGGCGTAGCGTAAATTGGCCGGCGTAAGCCCGCCTAATTCAAATGTTAATCTACTGTGACACGACGTGATTGACGTTTTTCACGAACGGCGCATGCACCGTCCGTGGAAATCTCCCAGGGTGCATTGCTCCTAATACGCCGCAAGGACGTATTGGTTTTGACGTGGACGTAAATGACGTCCAGCCCCATTCACGGACGACTTACGCAAACGACGTACATTTTTTAATTTTCGACGCGGGAACGACGGCCATACTTAACATTGGCTGCGCCTCATATAGCAGGGGCAACTATACGCCGGGAAAAGCCTAACGTAAACGTCGTAACTTTACTGCGTCGGCCGCGCGTACGTTCGGGAATTCGCGTATCTAGCTAATTTGCATACTCGACACGGAAATAGACGGAAGCGCCACCTAGCGGGCAAAAAAAAAATTGCAGTTAAGATCCGACGGCGTAAGAGACTTACTCCTGTCGGATCTAATGGATATCTATGCGTAACTGATTCTAAGAATCAGTCGCATAGATACGACGGGCCAAATTAGGACTTATGACGGCGTACATGGCGCTGCGCCGTCGTAAGCCCTTTGAGAATCTGGGCCATAGCGTCTACAAAATAGGGGATAGGTTTATAAATTTGTTTCATTAGTAATGGCGGCGATCTGTGATTTTTAACCTGACTGCGACATTATGGCGGACACTTTTGACGCTATTTTGGGACCATTGTCATACAGCGATCAGTGCTATAAAAATGCAGCGATTACTGTGTAAATGACACTGGCAGGGAAGGAGTTAACCACTAGGGGGCGATGAAGGGGGTAAAGTGTGTCCTTGGGAGTGATTCTAACTGTGTGGGGGCTGAGCTATAAGTGACACGACACTGATCACTGCTCCCGGTGACAGTAGAGTGACCACATTTCCAAACTGCCATTCAAGGACACCCCCCTCACCTTCCCCCAAAAAAGATGAGGCAGGGCAGGGGTAAATGTAGTCTCGGGGGTTGATGGGGAATTTGGCGGCGGGTTATTTGTCAGGTGAATGTGCCACTACCAGATGCAGTGCCGCTTGCCACTTATAGCCTGCCACCAGATGCAGTGCCGCTTGCCACCCAAAGCTTGCCACCGGATGGAGTGCTGCTGTCACTCCCTCTGCATGAGCCACGGGCGTAGAAGGAAAGGAGTGGAGTCGCTATCTGGAGAGGGACGATCACACCAGTCCCTGCTGCTTGCCGCTGAATGCTGGAGAAGGAGGAGGTGCCAAGGTGGGTGGGGACAGAAGTGCTGCACTAGGCGCAGGCCTCGCTCCCGGTCTCACTGTCTGATTGTCACTGGTTGCAAGATGTCAGGCAGCACCGACCCTAGCAACCAGTTCCCGGAAAAGTAGTTACTAGTTAGTAGGGGGTGACTGTGTCCTCTATTTCATTCCGGGACACTTTACTGTCCCGAAATTAAGGTGCTTGTGACCAGTGCCGATCCTGACCTCCCTGGGGCCCTAAGCAAAATGACATATCACATTAAAGTTGGGGGGGGGGGGGGGGAGGGGGTTCTGCCGAAAAATAAGGATTAAAGTTAAGAACCGGGGGAGGGGGTGTTCTGCTGTCGGGAATTACATTAAAGTGAGAAGCGGGGGGTGCTGACTTCTTACCTCTTCTCCCATGCAGCCAGCGAGTTGTGAAGCGGCGTGAGGGGCCGAAAATGACTTCTTACCTGTCGGGGGGCCTCTAGTAATTTGGGGGGGCCCTCTGCAGCTTTGCGGGCCCTAAGCGGCTTGCATAGTGAGCCTATAGGGCGGATCGGCCCTGCACGTGACTCAGGACAGACATGTCAATTGCGGGACAGTCCCGAGCAATCCGGGACACATGGGCACCCTAGGTCAGTGTTCCCCAACCCCCGGGCCGCGGACCGGTACCGCAGAGCATTGCCCTCCCGAGCCTGCCCATTGTGTGACAATAGCGAATGAAATTTGAGAATTAAATTTTGCGCAAACCATTAGTAAACGCTTATTGCGATTTTTTTTTTTATCAAAAATAGGTAGAAGAATACGTAGCGGCCTAAACTGAGGAAATAAATGATTTTTTATATATTTTTGGGGATATTTATTATAGAAAAAAGTAAAAAATATTGATTTTTTTTCAAAATTATCGCTCTATTTTTGTTTATAGCGCAAAAAATAAAACCGCAGAGGTGATCAAATACCACCAAAAGAAAGCTCTATTTGTGGGGGAAAAAAGACGCCAATTTTGTTTGGGAGCCACGTCGCACGACCGCGCAATTGTTAGTTAAAGCGACGCAGTGCCGAATCGCAAAAACTGGCCAGGTCCTTTAGCTGCCTAAAGGTCTGGGTCTTAAGTGGTTAAACTGTCGCCAATGGAGATTTTTAGGTACCCTTGTTTGTCGCCATTCCTAGAGTATTTGCAATTTCAAAGCATGACATGTTGGGTATCTAATTACTCAGCACAACATCTTTCACATTATACAAAAAACGGGGCTACCTTTACGGTTAAATGTTTTTTTTTTTTTTTAATTTCCCAAAATATTTAATTTGAAAGACGTGACATAAAATGTTGCAACAATCACCATTTTATTCTCTAGGGTCTCTGCTAAAATATATATATATATATATATATATATATATATATATATATATATATATATATATATATATATATGTTTGGGGGTTCTAAGTAATTTTATAGCAAAAAAAAAATGCATTTTTAACTTGTAAGCAACTAATGTCAGAAATCGGTTTAGGCATGAAGGGGTTAACATTGACACCTGCTGCAGATTGCGTTTTGAACAAAGCGCTGGAATTGCGCAAAGAACAGTTCCCGTGTGACTTGGCCCTTAAGGTGATAGAATCCACCGGCACACAGCCGCCCTCTGGCACTACATACAGCTTTAAATTGATTATTTTAAAGAAAAATAAATAAATGTGTTAAAGTTCCTACCTAGTAATAGTTCAGTAGACAGCCTCCGAGCCTCCGAGCCTCCGAGAGCCTTTCACCAACGTTCCTTCACTTTCTGTTCTGCTGTCCCCTCTGGAAAGTCTGACCCGAAAGAGCCGTTCTCTTTTTTCACACAGTCCCGTGTCTCCTCCTTCCTGTCTAGCTGCTCGGTGCTAATGAAGTCATGCCTATGTGCCATAATGTCAGAGCCGCCAGGCAATAGTATCTACTGTCCTGTATATCTGAGTCAGTAATATTAAAGTGTTACTAATCCCAGGACCCTGCATTCATTATATCTGTACAGTACACAGAACATGGAAATGCAATTATTTTAGTAAATATAAACTTCTAAATACCTTTTCTCATCAGCCTCATAGGGCAGTCTTGTGACTCCTATCAGTGTCTGGTTAAAGCTTGTAGGAGTGACCCCTGACCCTCTGTCTGGACAGTGCTGATTGGCCCTGTGCCGTTCACATGCACTCTCCAGGGGGGGGGGGGGGGTTCTCTAGCAATGCACACCAAACCAGCATGGGCAGAGTGCCCCCAAGGCTCTGTTCTATCAGGAGATGGATTGGGGACTGTGGAAGGAGGGGAGGATCAGAGAAGACGGGATAAAACAGCCTTTTTACACAGTGCAGAGGATTAACCCCTTAGGTTCCCCTTTACTGCATATACAGACTATGTCTCATCGTGGGTATCGGTGGGAGGAGTAGTGTCTCATCGTGGGTATCAGTGGGAGAAGTAGTGTCTCATCGTGGGTATCGGTGGGAGGAGTAGTGTCTCATCGTGGGTATCAGTGGGAGGAGTAGTGTCTCATCGTGGGTATCGGTGGGAGGAGTAGTGTCTCATCGTGGGTATCGGTGGGAGGAGTAGTGTCTCATCGTGGGTATCAGTGGGAGGAGTAGTGTCTCATCGTGGGTATCAGTGGGAGGAGTACTGTCTCATCGTGGGTATCAGTGGGAGGAGTAGTGTCTCATCGTGGGTATCAGTGGGAGGAATAGTGTCTCATCGTGGGTATCAGTGGGAGGAGTAGTGTCTCATCGTGGGTATCAGTGGGAGGAGTAGTGTCTCATCGTGGGTATCAGTGGGAGGAATAGTGTCTCATCGTGGGTATCGGTGGGAGGAGTAGTGTCTCATCGTGGGTATCGGTGGGAGGAATAGTGTCTCATCGTGGGTATCGGTGGGAGGAGTAGTGTCTCATCGTGGGTATCAGTGGGAGGAGTAGTGTCTCATCGTGGGTATCAGCGGGAGGAGTACTGTCTCATCGTGGGTATCAGTGGGAGGAGTAGTGTCTCATCGTGGGTATCAGTGGGAGGAGTAGTGTCTCATCGTGGGTATCAGTGGGAGGAGTAGTGTCTCATCGTGGGTATCAGTGGGAGGAGTAGTGTCTCATCGTGGGTATCAGTGGGAGGAGTACTGTCTCATCGTGGGTATCAGTGGGAGGAGTAGTGTCTCATCGTGGGTATCAGTGGGAGGAATAGTGTCTCATCGTGGGTATCAGTGGGAGGAGTAGTGTCTCATCGTGGGTATCAGTGGGAGGAGTAGTGTCTCATCGTGGGTATCAGTGGGAGGAATAGTGTCTCATCGTGGGTATCGGTGGGAGGAGTAGTGTCTCATCGGGGGTATCAGTGGGAGGAATAGTGTCTCATCGTGGGTATCAGTGGGAGTAGTAGTGTCCCATCATTGGTATCAGTGGGAGGAATAGTCTCCCTTAATTCGTATCAGTGAGATGAATAGTGCCCTATAATTGGTGTCAGTAGGAGAAACATTGCCCCATTGTTGGTGTCAGTAGGAGAAAAAGTGCCCCATCATTGGTATCAGTGGAAGGAATAGTGCCCCATTGTTGGTGTCAGTGGGAGAAATGGTGTCTTGTATCAGTAAGAGGAAAGGTACCTCAAGTGCTGCATAAATGCGAGCAAAGGGCCGCAGTTTGGAGACCAGTGGTTTAGACCAATATGTATTCTACATATTCTTGGTAAAAAAATAAATTGCAGAAAGCGTATATTGCGCAAAAGTTATAGTGTCTACAAAATAGACACTATTTTTTTTTAAAATAAATTTCTTAGGGCAGCCTTTTGCTTCAAGTTAATTTATACCTAGAGAGAGCCTTAATGATCAGAGTAAGCCAAAATATGAGGGAAGGACAGGTTGCGGACTTCCAGATTAGAAGAATTGCTTTTTTCACTGTGTGGCTTCTTATTACACTCACAGGCTGGGGGTGAGTCCAGGCTGACCTGGGCTCAGAGAAAGCAGGCTGAATGATGCTTGACATCAGACTGAGGGCATCTAGTGGCACAAAAGCAGTACTGCAGGGGAATCTGGATTGAAACCGACCATTGCAGCACAAGCTGTTTATTTTATTTTTTACTAGCTCTTTAATTTGTATCTTGTTACTTTTGGCTGTACCCCTGCTTTAAATACATGTGTATGTCCCCCTAGAGGCCTGTATTAGAGGATCCATGTCTCTGTGATAAAAGGAAACCTAATTCTGCCTTTGGATTGCAGAGAGAGCAGAGGCATTGCTAGGGGGGTGCGGTCCGCACCGGGTGACACCCACTAGAGGGGTGACACCATCCCGTTTTTTTTAGCTGACATGCACAGCCTGCCCTGTGCAATCCCAGTCTGCCCTGTACCACCCCAGCCTGCTCTATGCCACCCCAGCCTGCCCTGTACCACCCCAGCCTGCCCTGTATCACGCAGCCTGCCCTGTACCACCCCAGCCTGCCCTGTACCCCCCCAAACAGCCCTATACCACCCCAGCCTGCCCTGTACCCCCCCAGCCTGCCCTGTACCACCCCAGCCTGCCCTGTACCACCCAGCCTGCCCTGTGCCACCCCAGACTGCCCTGTACCACCCCAAACTTTCCCATGCCACCCCAACTTGCCCTGTACCACCCCAATCTGCCCTATGCCACCATAACTTGCCCTATACCACCCCAGCCTGCCCAATGCCACCCTAACTTGCCCTGTACCACCCCAACCTTTCCCATGCCATCCCAACTTGCCCTATGCCACCCTAATTTGCACTATACCACCCCAACCTGCCCTGTACCACCCTAACTTGCCCTATACCACCCCAACTTGCCCTATGCAACCCTAACTTGCCCTATACCACCCCAAACTACCCTATATCACCCCAACATGCCCTATACCACCTTAACCTGTTTTATACCACCCCACTACACCAACCTGCCACTATACCACTCTATACTACCCTAACCTGCCACTATACTGCCCTATACTATCATTTACAGGGGCTGGTTTCGGGTGCGCCCCGTGCGCTGCCTGCTTGGTGCTGGGCAGCCTAGACAGAGGGGGGATGACACCATGTTTTACCGCACCGGGTGACACCAACCCTAGTGACGCCACTGAGAGAGAGGATATTAATTTCTGTAAATCCTGCATTGAAGAAAACATTCCCGATATGTGAAGAGCGCGGCGCTCGGTATGTTGAACGAATGGAAATGAATTGCAGTGGCCATGGAAGAGGAAGTGTCTTGATCAGAGCTCTTCCATTCCGCGGGAAACTCCCAGCTTTCCTCATCTCCCCTCCATTGCACAATGTCATTTGACGCTAGAAGAGATCATTCGTTCCGCTGCTTCTGTAATGAATGTCACTAAGTATTTTCTGGGCTTCCAAGCGATATGTGGAATGCTTACCATGAATGTGCGAGTTCTAATGAAATTGTTGCGGTCCCGTGATGTCATGCATGGCGAGCGCCCAGATCTATGAATAGCTTTTATTGGCAGTACAACAACTGACTGCTTTCTATTGCTTGGTGCTATTTTTATGGTTATAAGGCAACATCATATTATGAATAGTTCTGTAGAATGCCGGAATTTACATTCGTTTCTACACTTCAAGGATCTTACAGTTTAACCCTTTTCACGCCTTATGCCGCGTACACACAGTCGTTTTTTGTCTTGTAAAAAAACGTAGTTTTTTCTCATGAAAAAAACGAAGTTTTTCAAACTTCATTTAAAAAAAAAACGACGAAGCATGCACACCATCGTTTTTTCAAAATGCTCTAGTAAAGCGCCGTTACATTCAGCACGTACGATGGCACTCAGTTTCATTCAAGCTCGCGTCATAACTTGCTTCTGAGCATGCGCGGGTTTAAAAACGTTGTTTTAAACGTTGTTTTACCCACACACTATGGGCTAGATTCAGGTAGCCGGGCGCATTGTTACGGCGGCATAGCGTATCGCATTTGCGCTGCGCCACCGTAAATCAGAGAGGCAAGTGTTGAATTCACAAAGCACTTGCCTCCTAACTTACGGCGGCCTAGCGTAAATGGGGCCGGCGTAAGCGCGCCTAATTCAAATGAGTATGAGGGAGGCGTGTTTTATTTAAATTAATGGTGACCCGAATATTTTACGTTTTTTACGAGCGACGCATGCGCCGTTCGTGAAAGAATCCCAGTGCGCATGCTCGAAATTCCGCTGCAAATCGTCATTGCTTTCGACGTGAACGTAAATTACGTCCAGCCCTATTCACGAACGACTTACGCAAACGACGTAAAAAATTCAAAATTCGAAGCGGGAACGACGTCCATACTTAACATTGGCTGCGCCTCCTAATAGCAGGAGTAACCTTACGCCAAAAAAGCCTAACGTAAACTACGTAAAAAAATAGCGCCGGGCGTATGTACATTTGTGAATCGTCGTATCTAGGTCATTTGCATATTCTACACCGAAAACAACGGAAGCGCCACCTAGCGGCCAGCGTCAATATTGCACCCTAAGATACGACGGCGTAGGAGACTTGCACCGCTCGCATCTTAGCCTAATTTAAGCGTATCTGGTTTCCAGAATACGCTTAAATTTACGACGGCGTAGATTCAGAGTTACGATGGCGTATCTACTGATACGCCGGCGTAACTCTACCTGAATCTAGCCCAATCATTTTAAATGACACAAAAAACGACGTTTTGAAAAACGACATAAAAAATTGAAGCATGTTCGAATTTTTTTTTTGTCGTTTTTCAGAAGACATAAAACGACTTTTTCCCCACACACGGTCATTTTAAATGACGTTTTTCAAAATGTCGTTTTTTTTCATCACAAAAAACGACTGTGTGTACGCGGCATTAGCCTATTTCTGACATTTGTTGCTTACAAGTTTAAAATGCATATTGCCGTATCCCCTTCTGGGCACCAGGGGTGCCAAAGAGTCAAGTGTCCATCAGCATCAATGCACTGGAGCTTTGGGAAGGGGGCCAACATTTTTTCAGGGAAGCCCTCTCAGAAAAACTCTGAATGCTGAAGAACATGCAATCTAGTATCGGCATAGCAGGAAGGTTACACATTCACCACCCCCTTGCTATGGGGATACCAGCCTGCATGCTCAGTGTGCAGGGGCGTTGGGAGGGGGGGGGGCTAGGGGGGGACTGGAGCCCAGAGTCTCATGATTGCAGGTCTCCATTGTTTGCCCCGACCGATCTTATCCCGAGCGCCGCCAAATGTGGCCGAGTGCCATGGCAGGTCCTGCCTTCTGGAGCCTGCGCAACGCCTACGATGGAGGTCCCACTGGTCCAATGCCAGGACCGCGGGACGTGTGACGTCCATCATAGGTGCTGCAGGCTCCAGACGGTGGGAATTACAATCCACCGCGCCACATCCCCGCTCATGCGGGCGGCTCTCCACTCCTCCCCTCTCCTTCTCTGATGAATGAGCTGAGGTAGGTCAGACAGTGTGTGTAGGTAGGTCAGTGTATGTAGGTCAGTGTAGGTAGGTCAGTGTATGTAGATCACTACCGTCAATGTATGTAGGTCAGTGTATGTCAGGTAGGTAGGTCAGTGTATGTAGATCACTACTGTCAATGTATGTAGGTCAGATAGGTCAGTGTATGTCAGGTAGGTAGGTCAGTGTATGTAGATCACTACCTTCAATGTATGTAGGTCAGGTAGGTCAGTGTATGTCAGGTAGGTAGGTCAGTGTATGTAGATCACTACCTTCAATGTATGTAGGTCACTGTATGTAGGTCAGATAGGTCAGTGTATGTAGGTCAGTGTATGTCAGGTAGGTAGGTCAGTGTATGTAGATCACTACCTTCAATGTATGTAGGTCACTGTATGTAGGTCAGTGTATGTCAGGTAGGTAGGTCAGTGTATGTCAGGTAGGTAGGTCACTACCTTCAATGTATGTAGGTCAGGTAGGTCACTGTATGTAGGTCAGTGTATGTAGGTCACTGTATGTAGGTCAGTGTATGTAGGTCAGTGTATGTCAGGTAGGTAGGTTCGTGTATGTCAGGTAGGTAGGTCACTGTATGTAGGTCAGATAGATCAGTGTATGTAGGTCAGTGTATGTCAGGTAGGTAGGTCAGTGTATGTAGATCACTACCTTCAATGTATGTAGGTCAGGTCAGGTCACTGTATGTAGGTCAGATAGGTCAGTGTAGGTAGGTTAGTGTATGTCAGGTAGGTAGGTCAGTGTATGTAGGTCAGGTAGGTCAGTGTATGTAGATCACTACCTTCAATGTATGTAGGTCAGATAGGTCAGTGTATGTAGGTTAGTGTATGTCAGGTAGGTAGGTCAGGCAGGTCACGGCCCAGACAAACAAAAGCCTGTGTCACATACCCCCCCCGGTTTCCGGCCTTGCACTTCAGCTGAAGCCCCTGGTCTTTTTCCCACCTAGCAATGCCCCTGTCAGTGTGCCTAGCTGGGTATGGGAGGCACCTGGCGAATGTTATATAATCCATAAGCCAAATCCTGTGTGATATTGGCAAGTGAATTCTGCCATACTGGGCAAATTTCATTTTTCCAGCAATTAATAATCCAGCCCATAGGTTCTTTCCTCGCCCCGGCTTCTGTAAAGGAGTCTTAGAATGCAGAGCAATTAATACGGCTGCCTGGTGACACAAGGACAAAGCCAGTTATTTAGTGGAAGAACGGTTGCCGGTGACGCACATGGCGCCCTACTCTTACCACAAATTGATGTACTGGGTCTCTGCAACACGTCTGTGATCACACAACATGTATATCCTGGTGATGTGGAAATGTAAAGCCGCTGTGATAATGGTCACTGGGGTAGATTTACTAAAATTGGAGCGCTCAGAATCTGGTGCGGCTGTGCATGGTAACCAATCAGCTTCAAACTTCAGCTTGTACAATTAAGCTTTTGAAAATAAAACCTGAAAGCTTATTGGTTGCTATGCAGAGTTGCACCAGTTATTGCACCCTCTAGTTTTTAGTAAATAACCCTAAACATCCCTTGTAAAAAAAAATTTAAACGGTAATTTTTTTCAAATGACAACAAAAAAAATTGTTTCTTTAAGACGCTGGGTGGGACTGACGTTTTGACGTCACTTCTGCCCAGCAGAGCTATGGGGACGGGTGAAGGACATTTTTCCCTCATTCGCAACCCCAGTCAGCTGCCGAGCGCACCCGATCGCCTCCGCCGCTACGGTAAGCAGCGGAGGGCGCGGGAGGGGGGGGGCCCTCTCCCGCCACCGATAACGGCGATCTCGCGGCGAATCCGCCGCGGAGACCGCCGTTATCGTTGACAGGACCGCCCACTGAAGAGATGAATATCTCAGTTGTGGCAGCAGCTGCTGCCGTTACCGAGATATCCATCTTTAAAGTGCCGACGTATAACGACGGTGAGCGGTCGGTAACTAGTTAACCACTTCAGCGCCTTTGCTGACCAGACCATTTTTAGCGATACGGCACTGCGTTACTTTAACTGATAATTGCGCGGTCGTGCAACACTGTACCCAAAGAAAATTGATGTCCTTTTTTCCCCAGAAATAGAGCTTTCTTTTGGTGTTATTGATGACATGATCACCTCCTGCAGTTTTTATTGATTGCGTTATAAACAAGAAAAAAAACTGAAATTTTTAGAAAACATTTAAATAAACTTACTTTCTGCTCTAAAACACACCCAATAAAAAAAAAATAAAAAAAAAAATCGAATTTCTTCATCAGTTTTAGGCCAATATGTATTCCGCTACATATTTTTGGTAAAAAAATAAAAATATCCCAATAAGCGTATATTGATTGGTTTGCGCAAAAGTTACAGGGCCAGATTCACAGCTGAAATACGCCGGAGTATCTACTGATACTCCGGCGTATTTTCAAATTTGCCGCGTTGTATCTTTAGTTTGAATCCTCAAACCAAGATACGACGGCCTCTGGCTTCGATCCGACAGGCGTACGGCTTCGTACGCCTTCGGATCGTAGGTGTAATACTTCGGCGCTCGCTGGGTGGAGTTCGCGTCGTTTTCCGCGTCGGGTATGCTAATTAGCTGTTTACGGCGATCCACGAAGTTACGCGCGGTCGTCGCATTCTCTTACGTCGTCGCTAGTCGGCTTTTCCCGGCGTAAAGTTACAGTTGCTATTTCTTGGCTTAAATTTAGACTTGCCATGTTAAAGTATGGCCGTCGTTCCCGCGTCGAATTTAAATATTTTTTTTTTTGCGCAAGTCGTCCGTGAATAGGAAAGGACGTAACGCACGTCGCTGTTCAAAAAATTACGTCGGTGCGACGTCATTTCTCGCAAAGCACGGTGGGAAATTCAAAACGGAGCATGCGCAGTACGTTCGGCGCGGGAAACACGCCTAATTTAAATGATACACGCCCCATTTGAATTAGGCGGGCTTGCGCCGGACGGATTTACGATACGCCGCCGCAAGTTTACAGGCAAGTGCTTTGTGAATCAAGCACTTGCCCGTAAAACTTGCGGCGGTGTAACGTCAATGCGATTTGTTACGCCGCCGCAATTCTATGTGAATCTGGCCCATAGCGTCTACAAACTATGGGTTATTTTTAGGGAATTTTTCTTTTTTTACTAGTAATGGCGGCGTTTAGCAACTTATAGCGGGACTGCGATATTGCGGGGTCAAATCAGAAACTACCAAATTTTGGGAAAAGGTGAGACTAATACAGTGATACAAATATGGGAAGGGGGGTTAAGATCAGACGCGATCAAAGGGTTAACTGTGTGCCTAACATGTGATTCAGTATAGTGGGGGAGGTGCTTTCACTAGTGGAAGGCACGGATTGGTGTTCCTGTTTCAGAGAAACACAGGATCAATGCCTTCTGTACAGACAGAACAGCAAACTGCCTTGTTTACATAGGCAGATCGCCGTTCTGCCTGTGTACAGTGCCGACGAACATTGGGTCCATGGGACACCCTGATGACCCCAAAACCTGGAAGTGCATAATCGCGTATATATACGTGATTCTGTGCAGCCGGCCATCCTGTAGGAGTAAATGTGCTATGGGTGGGTCGGCAAGTGTAGACAATCCATTATGATGGAGAAATACGGGGGCTGTCATTACAGTCCAAACATCCTGAAAATGTCACAAACATGCAGCCAGTGAGCTCTCCTATCCCGATCTCATGACTTGTTCTGCATACCTTCTGTGACGGGAGTCACTTTGGGCGGGGGGCTTGTGGAACCCAGCTTACCTTGGAGAAGCTCCTGGTCCCATGGCCCCTCCTATGTCTAAGTTACCTGTGTCTATTTGGAGAGAACCCCAGTCTGATCTGTACTAGTCAGACACACTGGAATATATTGTGTGTGTGTGTGTATATATATATATATATATATATATATATATATACACACCGTATATACTCGAGTATAAGCCAAGTTTTTTAGCACATATTTTTGTGCTGAAAATGCCCCCCTCGGCTTATACTCGAGTCACCTTTTAGCGCCTGATCTCCCAAACTTTGGGGACCCGGTACTAGCCGGCCATAGGTCCCCTGGACCCAAAACTTGGCACACAAAGCTGGCACTGATTTTTAAAACCTGGGCACCCCTTCCATAGACTCCCATGTTAAACGTAATTTCTCTGGTGAGTTTGATGACCGGTCGTAGGTCATCTGTTGGAAACATGCGAACATTGACTTGCCCAAATAAAGAGTATTGTACAGACAAGTATATTGCCTTAATTGTAAATGACAGGGGATGGCTTTATATATTAAATGATTCAGATCTTTATGGTATAAAATCGATTTTAATTCAATTATACAGCAACAGGAGCAACATATGATATTATCCAAAGAAATGTTATCTCTTGTTGTCAGCTGGGTAAATGTGATGTCTTTCCTGTGGAATTGTGTGTGAAAATGAAAACATGTATGTATGTGTGTGTGTGTGTATATATATATATATATATATATAGTGTGTGTGTGTGCGTGTGTAAAATATATAGTATAATACCTGGATGATCCTGCCTGTTCCTGTCAGTAAACTGATTCTGCTCTCTCTGCAGCGTCTGCATCTATCTCTCTCCCCCCCTTCCCATCATTTATGTGGTCCGTGAAACAAAACCATGCGAGTCCCTCTGCTTGGGAGAGAGACCCGAGAAAACCATGTGACTGCCAGTGGTGTCGCTAGGGGGTGGCTACTGGGGCTATAGCCCAGAGTTTCTTTCCTAGGGGTGGCTCTGGGCTCCATCTGCTCAGCTGGTGGCCAGGGAGGAACATGACTAGTTAATGTTATTTGGCACAAGTGCTTATCTATTTTCAGCAGTTTCGACAATTTAATCATTATCCCAACGTCCACTTCTATACCAGTCTGCTGGGCAATGTAATTGTGTAAAACCGCAGCACAGGGATTACTCTGCCGGCACTATTTGATGATTTTCAGGCTCAGGTGGAGTAATCCTTGTGCTGCGGTTCCTGGCAATTAAATTGCCCGACAGGTTGGTATAGAAGTGGACGTCAAGACAATGATTAAATTGTTAAAACTGAGCAGAGCAGATAGAGCCCAGAGCCCAGTCCGGTTTGGATCCCCACAAGTGGTAAGCAGCTGAGGGGTTAAACAGTTCTGTTGCTTCCCCTGGCCCCCAGCTGGGCAACTTTTTTTATAATTGCTGCAGACAAGAGGTGGCTCTCTGAAGATCCTGATGTAAGGAGGGGGCTCTCTGGGGACCCTAATGTAAGGAGGGGGCTCTCTGGGGACCCTGATGTAAGGGGGATGCTCTTTGGGGGGAGTCCTGATGTAAAGGGGGCTCTCTGGGGACCCTGATTGTAAGGGGGAGGCTCTCTGGGGACCCTGGTGTAAGGGGGAGGCTCTCTGGGGACCCTGGTGTAAGGGGGAGGCTCTCTGGGGACCCTGGTGTAAGGGGGAGGCTCCCTGGGGACCCTGGTGTAAGGGGGAGGCTCTCTGGGGACCCTGATGTAAAGGGGGCTCTCTGGGGACCCTGGTGTAAGGGGGAGGCTCTCTGGGGGATCCTGATGTAAGGGGGGCTTTCTGGGAACCCTGTTGTAAGGGGGAGGCTCTCTCTGGGGACCCTGGTGTAAGGGGGATCTGCACTCAGATATGTAACAATAATATATATATATATATATATATATATATATATATATATATATACACGCACATATTATATACCCGCCCAACTGTATGACTTTCTTTACTTCGCTGCTATGGACTCTAGCCCCAGATATTTTGTAGACCTACCAACGCCCCTGGCGACTGCACAGTACTGCTAGGAAACAGTATTTTGAGATTATATTGCTGAAAAAACAAACACACTGCTATTACTATTGCGCCATAAGAGAAGCTATCGTGGGAGATTATTGTGGAGACTACAACCACTTGGGTGTATCTATAAAAAAAAAAAAAAAAAAGCACAGCTATTCATACTGGGATATTGCGAGTACATTTGTTCTTTGCGGATTAAAAACGAATCTTATTGGCTACTTTCGCCTAGCAGCATACGGGTCGCTGGTTCGAATCCCAACCACAACACTACCTGCCTGGAGTTTGCACGTTCTCCCTGTGCCTGCATAGGTTTCCTCCAGGTACTCCGGTTTCCTCTAACACCCCAAAGACATGCTTGTATGTTAATTGGATCCTGACTAAATTGGCCCCTAGTCAGAGGCGTCCCTAGGGGGGGGCCAGAGGGGGCCCTGACCCCCCCAACATCATGCTGTGCCCCACCATGTGCCCCCCCAAAAAAAAAAAATTTTTTTTTTTTTTTTTTGCAATTTTTGTATTTTGCTCCCCGAGAGGGAGAGCGTCCCCAGTCAGCTCTGCGGGGGATTCCTCCCCTCCCTGTGCTCGCCGACACTGCATAATGCGAGCGCTCACACAACCAGATATTCTAGCCTGGGCCGTGTTTAAGTGTGTGCACTGCAGACTGCAGTACACTGTAATCACTGAACTACATTATCTCCATCCCTTCTCTCCCCCCCATCTGTCTCCCTCCCCCTCTCCTGTTCTTTCAAAACATTCACAATTTACTTTCACTTTCAGTTAGGCAGATAATATACGGTGCAAATTTCTTTCCTGCATCCACAGATTGCAGGAAAGGAACTTGCATGATTCCCCCATCAACAGACAGTGGTGACAGGGGAATATCCTTCCTGCCCAGCAATTATATTCTCCCGACAAACAGTGATTATCACTAGTGACTATACAGCAACCACTAGTGATAATTATAAGAGAATCTGCTCATTAATGGTTCAAATCTCAGCCAGTTTATGCTGAACCAGCTGAGATTTAAACTGTCTATGGCTGGTCTTAGCTCTTAGGCAGCCCATACATTGATTAGCACTGTGGAGTGTCGGCTTCCTGGCGGGATCGGGCATGTGGGATTTCAAACACACCCGAGCCCATCTCTATTGGTTGTAGACAGTTGAGCTCCCTGCAGGTTGCTTAGCAGCAGTGGACCCTTCTCTGACATGCTGATCGGGATGCAATCCAGGTGATGCTCTTAGTCAAATCCTAGTCATAAATATCAGTGATTTTATTGATCAAAGCCCACACTTTACAGGCATAGAGCCCACATGGCTGCTGATCATACGGTTGATTATATTTATGTGGTTGTACTCTTGATGCTAATAAATACTGTGTTTATTAGATCTGACTGGGAGCATCACCTGGATCACATGCCGATCAGCATGTCAACAGAGAAGGTTATACAGCATTACTGCTGCTAGGTGACCAGCTGGGGGCACGGCTCTCTATAACCAATAGTGCCAGCCTTCCCCTGCATGCACCCATAATGTCACCAGCACTAGGTCCTAATAGACTGCCGCCGCTGCCAAGGAGACAAACGCCAGACCAGCTCTGTAAATAGCAGGGACAGGACAGCTGGGGAACCCTAGAGTGGCAGAACACCAGGGCCCGGTGGCAAGACAACCTTTGCAACCCTGATAGTTCTCCCACTGCTTTGGACCCTTATATTTTCTTGGTGTGCTGGTGACATATATCTCTTGTTTTCTGCCACCCTGGGGGGCCCCAGTATAGTAGGAAGGGAGCTCACTGCAGAACATGTGAAAGGGCCCATAGTGGGATCGTAGTAAAGGGCCCCAGGAGATATATATATATATATATATATATATATATATATATATATATATTATATATATATATATATAATTGCATTTTATAGTTGCCCCCCTACTTTTGTCCCTGTCCCCCCATGTGCCCCCCCTAAATATGAAAGCTGGAGACGCCACTGCCCCTAGTATGTGTATGCATGCGAGTTAGGGACCTTAGATTGTAAGCTCCTTGAGGGCAGGGACTGATGTGAATTTACAATGTATATGTACAGTGCTGCATAAATTGACCAGAAATTATTAAATAAAATGTCCATTCCAGGTCAAATGTTGTTATTCTTACAGAATAGATCGAATTAGAAAATATTGCGTTATAGAGCTGACATTCATAGAAAATATATATTTAATTGCTTTGCTCATCAGCTCCATCTAGCGGCCACAATGCAGTATTTTTTCTGATTCACTCTATGAAGAACATTTGACCCGGAGAGAAAATAACCTAATATAAATTTTGCCCCAATTCACACGAAATTAAGTTTAACAGGATAAATAGCGCTGCAATTTTTTTTATATAAATACAAGCCATAGATCTTCCTTGCACAGCCGGCAGGCAGAATGATCGGAAATCAATAGATTCCTCCATCCAAACTTAACAGCAAGGATTGAACAGAGCTCCGCTAGTGGCTATTGTATTCAGACAGCTGCTGCAGGATGCAGTGACTGTTCATCCAACAATTTTCTACTTGGCTTAGTTGTTTTTTGAATCAACTATTTTGTTTAGCAGTGGCGGCTCGTCCATACAAGGCACAGGGGGGGCCTTAATACATGCGTCTGGTCCCTAAACTACATGCAGGGTTCAAACGCATGGATTTCAATGTTTTTTTTTAAGCACGTGATTAGAGTTTGAGGCTTCAAAAAAGGGTGGGCTAGGGGCACAGAACACTGCACCCTGAGCCCACCCAGCTGTGTGACAATAGCTGTCATGGACCTTGGAATGCAGAAGTGTTCCTCCTTGAAAGCTGTTACACAGTGGGGGGTCTTCTTCCCTGTCTTAAAGCTTCAGACGGCTCCATTGTTCTGTGTCTGGCTATTGTGTACATTGATTTCCCCCCTGGGGCTTCCGTCTCATTACACTTAAAGCGGGAGTTCACCCATTTCTAAAAAAATTTTTTTTCTTCCCCTAGATTCCTGCTCGTTCGGTCTAGGGGAATCGGCTATTTGTATTAAAATAGGTGCAGTACTTACCCGTTTTCGAGCTGCATCTTCTTCCGTCGCTTCCGGGTATGGTCTTCGGGAGCGGGCGTTCCTTCTTGATTGACAGTCTTCCGAGAGGCTTCCGACGGTCGCATCCATCGCGTCACTCGTAGCCGAAAGAAGCCGAACGTCGGTGCGGCTCTATACTGCGCCTGCGCACCGACGTTCGGCTTCTTTCGGAAAATCGTGACGCGATGGATGCGACCGTCGGAAGCCTCTCGGAAACCTGTCAATCAAGAAGGAACGCCCATTCCCGAAGCCCATACCCGGAAGCGACGGAGAGGATGCGTCTCGTAAACGGGTAAGTACTGCACCTATTTTTAAATAAATAGCCGATTCCCCTAGTAATAACGAGCAGGAATCTAAGGGGGAAAAGTGCCCTCTAAGGGTGAACCCCCGCTTTAACAGTCCCTCCATTCAAGCTGTCGGACCAATCCCTGCTGACTCATTTTCAAGTCCTCATTTGCATGGCTAAGGAGGACCTGAAGGAGAACTACGTGTACTTTACAATTGACCAATAGGAAAGCGATTGTTGGGGGCAGGATGTTCCAAATTCTGTTTAAAATTGTGTTGTGTACTTCCAATAAAGGTCTTCCTGTTTGAACTTACATACAGCCTGCCTGGTGTTTGTTCTAATGGATCCCGAATGGCACATAGCTGTAGTTCGGATCCCGGAGCCTTGGATGACCCGAACCATCAGACGTTGCAATCTGACTCACTAGTAGCAGAGGAGTGTCGGGAGAGCGGAAGCGAGCGAGCAAGGGTCTCGTTACAATAGCGAATAGATATTCGTTATTGTCTTCCTGATTCTCCTCCCTGGTCAATCAGGAAGCGGGTCCTGAGACCCGATTGGCCAGGGAGTCTTAGGAATGATGCCTTCACAGTCCATCTTTCTCGCAGGGGGGTGGTTTAGGGGTGGCGGTGTGAGTGAGGGGTCGAGTTTGTTTGAAGGCGCCCCCCCAAATATTGAGCACCAGCCACCACTGTTTGTAAGCCAAGAGGTGGCAACAAGCAGGGCCTTCCACGGTTTGAAATTCAACCACTTGAGTAGGAATCAGACAAAATCTGAGCCTTGTATGGGGAGCCTTTTTTTTTTTTTTTAAGTTAAAGTCATAATAAATCAGTTACCACAATCTCCTAGTAGGGTCTCCTGTCAATCAGAGATCCTAAAAGGGGTGTTTCTTGGCATTACATAATAACCATGTACCAGTACCAGAAGACTTGCATGTCCTGATCTGCATATAATTCAAATCAAAACAACCTTCATTTTTTTAAAAAATAAGTAAACCTGACTTTCGGCTGTTGAATTATTACATAGTGCCCTGCAGTCAGGGCTGGGACTAGGGGTGGGCATGAGGGCCGGCTGCCCTGGGCATAAAAGTTTATTGCAGGGGTGTGGTCGACCTACCCTTAACGCTAAGGGAAGGGGGGGGGGGGCCGTTTGGCATCTTTGCCCTGGGCGATGGATGGCCTTTTCCCGGCACTGCCTGCAGTTCCCCAGGCTAAGAACAAAGACATTCACTTCATTCATATTCATCCAGTTTGTGTTCTAGAGAGTTCAGCTGTCATGTACAAAGTATATAAAAAAAAAAGCATTATTATGTATCCTCTTATTCCCTTCCTCCCTCACTCACTATAATAAAAGCTGGCGGACGGCCAATACAATTTCAGTTATTCACTTTGTTTCAACAACCCTGCAGCTCTCCGCTCTCCAGTGCTGCAAAGACTTTATGAGTTCATATATTCTTAACCTCACAGCCGCGGATCAACTGATAAATCCCTCCACATAAGGAATATGAACCTTAAATTAGAACTGGAGCAAATACTCACCTCAAATGATTGCAATTTTAAAATAAGTTCATTTTTAAATTAAATAAAATACATTTTAAAAATACTATATAAAATACTATTTTAAAATAATGCTTTAACCACTTAAGGACCGGACCAATATGCTGCTAAATGACCCAAGGGGTCAATTCGGCACTGCGTCGCTTTAACTGACGATTGCGCAGTCGTGCGACGTGGCTCCCAAACAAAATTGGCATCCTTTTTTCCCCACAAATAGAGCTTTCTTTTGGTGGTGTTTGCTCACCTCTGCGTTTTTTATTTTTTGCGCTATAAACAAAAATAGAGCGACAATTTTGAAAAAAATGCAATATTTTTTACTTTTTGCTATAATAAATATCCCCCAAAAACATATCATTTTTTTTCCCTCAGTTTAGGCCGATAAGTATTCTTCTACCTATTTTTGGTAAAAAAAAAATCGCAATAAGCGATTTTTTTCGTGACTGCGACATTATGGCGAGCACTTCGGACAATTTTGACACATTTTTGGGACCATTGTCATTTTCACAGCAAAAAATGCATTTAAATTGCATTGTTTATTGTGAAAATTACAGTTGCAGTTTGGGAGTTAACCACAGGGGGCGCTGTAGGAGTTAGGGTTCACCTAGTGTGTGTTTACAACTGTAGGGGGGTGTGGCTGTAGGTCTGACGTCATCGATCGAGTCTCCCTATAAAAGGGATCACTCGATCGATGCAGCCGCCACAGTGAAGCTCCGGGGAGCGATAGCAATCGCGAGGGGGCGGCTAGAAACGAATAGCTGCGCCCTCGTCCCGGATCGCTCCTGAAGCCACGGGAACCGCCGCATGAAGGGGGGGGGGGTCCCGATCGGACCCCCGACCCACGTCTAGGCAGGGACGTACAGGTACGCCAATGTGCCTGTCCGTGCCATTCTGCCGACGTAAATGTACATGCGGCGGTCCGGAAGTGGTTAATGCCTATTTTATTTTTATACATGAACATACACACACGGTATACAAGGGGGGTCAGCAACCCATCGATCATGGGTAGGTGACGGATAGACCACGATCCTTCCTTGCCAACCCCTGGTACTTGGACAGAAGGGGCGGAATTTATGGGTACCAATCCCCTCTCCTCCTCCTCCCTCCCACATTCAGTGGCTGCAGGAAGAAAAGGGGGTCAGCACCAGTAAATGCCGCCACCGTCGCTCCTCCTGTCCTTGTTCCTTCACTTCTGGATGCCCAACACCCTGTGTGCCCCCCCCCCCCCTGCAGTGCTGCTGGCTTCCCTCTGTCCTCTCCTGCCGGGGTTGTTTCCGAATAGAGAGTAGGGAAAGGGGCCAGAAAATACTGTATGTCATTTCCTGCCTGTAACTGTCACCACCGTTTACGATATTCCCATTCCATCAACCCATGACAGCTTATCCGACAATCCAGCCGACAGGACCCATTGAATTTCCCCCAGAAACGAGACATACGCTCTGTTCTCTGGTTTCAAAATGTATGAACTCTTTTAATGGTAACTTAGCTTTCTTATATACAGTTTTAGAAACCAAGTGAACAATGAATCAACTCCACCCACACGGCACTTCAATACACACACTCTTAGACAATGACATTCAATTGCGTTGATTATTAGTCATCCCCCAGACGTCCCGTCTCCGCAATAATAAGCTATTCACACCTGATCATCAATAGGCTTCTCACACCAACAGTGTCATTAGCATCACACAATGGAATGTCTAGGAGCAGACACAATTAACACCTCAAAAGCATGTGTCCCCCCATTGAATGAAAACACTCCATTTGGAGTCAGACTTTAACAACTTGTAATATTCCAAGATATCCTGCAAAACATGAATTATCAGTAATGTCCCATCTCATGTAATTTATAATAATATTTCTCAGGCACCCTATGCCCAAAAGGGGCACAAGATGACCCTAGACCCAAGAGTCATTAGTGACGCTGGCATAGGAGTACCACCCATCCTTCAAAAGTCTCTGGGTGTCGCGGGTCATTCCGTTACACTGCCCCCTTCCTTTTTTGAATGAACACATTGAGTGATCAGTGCTGATCGCTATTGTTTCCATTCATAATTGAAGCCTAGTAAACTTTTTTTTACTAGGCTTCAGTTTGTGAATGAACAGGAATCTGCTCAGCACACAGCACTTCCCATTCATTTACTGTCCAGTGTAGCTGAGGCTGGAGTGAAGGGGGACTGAGGAATCTCTGTCCTCGGTCCCTTTCTCTGGTTTAATAGTGAGACATCAGGGTTCTGTTTAGACCCCTTAAACTTTACCAAAGCCCCCCAAATGGGGGCACTTAAATATTGTAAGGAAAAAAAAAATAAGAAACAAAATTATAATAAAAAAAAAAATACGCCCCGCAATTTTCAAATGGCTGCGAAAACCGTGGGACGTGTTTGCAATGTCATTACTTCTAATAGCATCCCATTTGCGCCACGATTTTGCCTCGATTTTAACGTGATAAACCAGGCGGCAAATTGCAACATGCTCAAAAGAAGCTTGTGTTCCCTTTTGAGCTGCAAGTGGTGCGCGTTGCGATTTGCCATGATTGCAAAATCACGGCAAGATTTGGGTGCCATTAGAAGTAATAGCATCGCAAACGCGTCACGTATTTTGCCGCCATTTAAAATTCGTGGGGTGGATTCTGCCCACAATCATGTGTGAATGCAGCCTTAAAGGGGTTGTAAATGCAGAAGTTTTTTTTTTATCTAAATGCACTTTATTCATTAAGATAAATGAAGCTTCTGTGTGTAGCAGCCTCCCCAGCACCCCCCCCCCCCAATTACCTACCTGAGCCCTATCTCTCTCCAGCGATGTCCACAATTCCCTCAGCCGTTCAGTACACACCTCCTAAATGGCTGAGACAGAGCAGCGGCGCCATCGGCTCCTGCAGCTGTCAATCAAAGTCAGTCAGCCAATCGGGAGAGAGGGGGCGGGGCCAGGGCAGTGTTCCGTATCTGAATGGATACACAGAGCTCTGACTCGGCTTGGGCGCCCCCTGTAGCAAGCTGCTGGCTGAGGGGCACTCAAAGGAGGGAGGGGCTAGGAGCAGCAAAGAGGGACCCGAGAAGAGGAGGATTGGGCTGCCCTGTGCAAAACCAACTGCACAGAAGAGGTAAGTATAACATGTTTGTTATTTATCTATTTTTTTTTAAAACGAGCCTTTACAATCACTTTAAGGTAGTGTAAGTTTATATGTTTAAAGTTACATTTTTATAAAATGTTTGTAAGTTTTCCTTACTATTTAGAAAGGCCTTGCTAGCTAATCTTTTAAAGAAAAGGCCAAATCGTGTTGTTTAACCTCTCAAATATCACTTACCCCTGATAAAAACTGATCAGCTATAACTTTATGACCATCCACCTAATACAGGGAGTGCAGAATTATTAGGCAAATTAGTATTTTGACCACATCATCCTCTTTATGCATGTTGTCTTACTCCAAGCTGTATAGGCTCGAAAGCCTACTACCAATTAAGCATATTAGGTGATGTGCATCTCTGTAATGAGAAGGGGTGTGGTCTAATGACATCAACACCCTATATCAGGTGTGCATAATTATTAGTCAACTTCCTTTCCTTTGGCAAAATGGGTCAAAAGAAGGACTTGACAGGCTCAGAAAAGTCAAAAATAGTGAGATATCTTGCAGAGGGATGCAGCACTCTAAGGCCCCGTACACACGATAGAATCCATCCGCAGATAAATCCCAGCAAATGGGTTTCTGCGGATAGATCCTATGGTGTGTACACGCCAGCGGATCTGTTTCCGCGGAGAAATCTCCTCTGGGATGGATTCCAGCAGATCGGATATTTGCTGTGCTGCACAACAAATCCATCTGCTGGAATCCATTCCAACGGATGGATCCGCTCGTCTGTACAGACTTACCGGATCCATTCGTCCAAAGGGATTCCCCGCACGCGTCGTAATGAATTGACGCATGCGTGGAATTCCTTATATGACAGCGTCGCGCCCGTCGCCGCGTCATAATCGCGGCGACGGCGCGACACGTCATCGGCAGAGGATTTCCGCGCGGATTTCAATGCGATGGTGTGTACACTCCATCCCATCGAAATCAGCGGAAATCTTTGAGAGGATTTATCCGTGGAAACGGTCCGCTGGACCGTATCTGCGGATAAATCCTCTCGTGTGTACGGGGCCTTAAAATTGCAAAGCTTCTGAAGCGTGATCATCGAACAATCAAGCGTTTCATTCAAAATAGTCAACAGGGTCGCAAGAAGCGTGTGGAAAAACCAAGGCGCAAAATAACTGCCCATGAACTGAGAAAAGTCAAGCGTGCAGCTGCCAAGATGCCACTTGCCACCAGTTTGGCCATATTTCAGAGCTGCAACATCACTGGAGTGCCCAAAAGCACAAGGTGTGCAATACTCAGAGACATGGCCAAGGTAAGAAAGGCTGAAAGACGACCACCACTGAACAAGACACACAAGCTGAAACGTCAAGACTGGGCCAAGAAATGTCTCAAGACTGATTTTTCTAAGGTTTTATGGACTGATGAAATGAGAGTGAGTCTTGATGGGCCAGATGGATGGGCCCATGGCTGGATTGGTAAAGGGCATAGAGCTCCAGTCCGACTCAGACGCCAGCAAGGTGGTGGCGGAGTACTGGTTTGGGCTGGTATCATCAAAGATGAGCTTGTGGGGCCTTTTCGGATTGAGGATGGAGTCAAGCTCAACTCCCAGTCCTACTGCCAGTTTCTGGAAGACACCTTCTTCAAGCAGTGGTACAGGAAGAAGTCTGCATCCTTCAAGAAAAACATGATTTTCATGCAGGACAATGCTCCATCACATGCGTCCAAGTACTCCACAGCGTGGCTGGCAAGAAAGGGTATAAAAGAAGAAAAACTAATGACATGGCCTCCTTGTTCACCTGATCTGAACCCCATTGAGAACCTGTGGTCCATCATCAAATGTGGGATTTACAAGGAGGGAAAACAGTACACTCTGAACAGTGTCTGGGAGGCTGTGGTTGCTGCTGCACGCAATGTTGATGGTGAACAGATCAAAACACTGACAGAATCCATGGATGGCAGGCTTTTGAGTGTCCATGCAAAGAAAGGTGGCTATATTGGTCACTGATTTGTTTTTGAATGTCAGAAATGTATATTTGTGAATGTTGAGATGTTATATTGGTTTCACTGGTAAAAATAAATAATTGAAATGGGTATATATTTGTTTTTTGTTAAGTTGCCTAATAATTATGCACAGTAATAGTCACCTGCACACACAGATATCCCCCTAAAATAGCTAAAACTAAAAACAAACTAAAAACTACTTCCAAAAATATTCAGCTTTGATATTAATGAGTTTTTTTTGGGTTCATTGAGAACATGGTTGTTGTTCAATAATAAAATTAATCCTCAAAAATACAACTTGCCTAATAATTCTGCACTCCCTGTATTTAGTTGAGCAGGTCCCCTCTTTTGCAGTCAAAACAGCCCTGACCAGTGGCGGCCGGTGCAATTTTTTTGTTGGGTCGGTCGCACTTACCCCATCGTGGCTTCTCATGCTCGGCGGTGGCCTCCCGTTCCTCTGTTTTCCACGGCGGCTGCGACTTCCGTTTCCTCTCTCCTTCTCAGCGGCCAATCGGGAGCCTTCTCTCTTCGGCCAATCAAAAAATGGGTTTTGCACCTGCTTCTGATTGACCGGATTGAGGGATCTGTGTTACAACAACTAATGAAAATTTGCTGTTGTAACACCTTGGTGGGTTCATGGCTCAATGCTCTGCGCCACACGCTCACATATTACGAAGCCTATTAGAGAGTCTATGGCTCTAATCAGGTTCTTCAAAAAAACACCCCCGCTGCTGTAATTCAGGGGCCCGTCATCCTGAAAGTGGCCAGAAGCCTGAATAGGGGGTGGCTGTGGTAGAGCTGCACAATTAAAAATTGTGATCTCGATTCAACCCCCTCTGACCAGGGGAGGGCTGGCAGCCTTAGGCCTGGGGGGCAAGTCCAGTCAAGTGGCCCATTAACACCTTGCCGATCAGCCGCCGTCGTTATACGGCAGAAGGTTGGTTCCCCAGCGCCCATGGCGTGACTCTGGAGTTGATGCGCGTGGCCAGCGGCTGCGATATCCACCGGCGACCCTATGGAACACTTAAACCCTTGATTGCCCCCTAGTGTTAACCTCTTCCCTGCCAGTGACATTTATACAAAAATCAGTGGGTATATTTAGCTCTGATCGCTGTATAATTTTCACTGGTCTCAAAAAAGTGTCCAATCTGTCCACCCCAATGTCGCAGTCCTGCTAAAAAAAAAAAAAAAAAAAAAAAAAAAAAAAAAAAAATCGCTGATCACTGGCATTACTAGAAAAAAATTAAAATAATAACAATTTCAAATCTATTCCCTATTTTGTAGATGCTATAACTTTTGCGCAAACCAATCAATACACGATTATTGCGTTTTTTTTTTTTTACCAAAAATATGAAAAAAAAAATTATACACATATATATATATATATATATTGGCCTAGACTGATGAAGAAATATTTTTTTGGGGGGGGATATTTATTATAGCAAAAAGTAAAAAATATTGGATGTTTTTTTTCAAAATTTCTCTTTTTTGTTTATACCGCAAAAAATAAAAACTGTGACCAAATACCACCAAAAGAGAGCGCCATTTGTGGGAAAAAAAGGACGTCAATTTTGTTTTGGTACAACATCAAACATCAATTGTCAGTTAAAGCGATGCAGTGCCGTATCGCAAAAAATGGCCCGGTCAGGAAGTGGGTAAATCCTCCCGGGGGCTGAAGTGGTTAAAACACCGAATCAGCTCACCATCATCAGTGCCCATCAATGCAGCCTCCCCAGTGCCCATCAGTGCAGCCTCACAACTGCATCCTAATCAGTGCCGCCTCACTCCTATGCGATGCATACTACTGAAGGGGATACAGACTATCAGACTATACAGTAATAATGATTTGACAGAGGCAGGTCATCACATCTTACCTTTGCAACCTTGCAGCCTTTCAGTCTCAGTCACTCTCTCTCTGTCATGTCTCCCTGCAGCCAGCCCGCTCGTACCATGTCCCTCCCCTGACGTGCCACATGAGTCAGGTCATATCACATGACCTGGTTGCCTCAGACTCCTGGGAGGTGGGAGTTGTAGTTTGCTGCACTGATAACTTCCTTAACTTTAGCGCGGCCAAACTACAACTCCCACAATGCAGCACAGTCTGTGCAGCAGCCAGCCAGCCAATCGGCGGCCGAACTACAAACTACAACTCCCACGATGCAGTGCAGCAGTTAGCCAATCGGCGGCCGCCGTGGCCGAGTTCTAGTAAAAAAATAAAAATACATTTACAGACAGCCAGCGCCGCGGCCTTTTTTAAAGATAATGTAAGCAGCCCGGGGGGAAATCTCCACTTTTGCACCTGGGCCAGTCCGCCCCTGCCCCTGACGATCTCCAATGCAGAGTTTGCCAATTCTTTCATATACCAAGTGGAGAGACTTTATCTGCTCACTCAGCTGTCAAAAGAAAATATCCGGTAGTCTACCAAGTTCTTTACTGGAAACATTGCAACTTATGCTTCCTCCTTAGGCCTCTTCCACACAGGCGGACTCCGTCGCTATGGAGTCCGCCTGCTCCTGCCGGCTCAGCTGGAGATCTCTCCGCTGAGCCGGTGGATGACAATTTCCTCTCTGCTCACTGAGCAGGGAGGGACTTGTGCAGCACCACTGTCTCCTATGGGGAGATCTGATGAAAACGGACAGCATGGACGCCATGGACGGATGGGGACGTATCGCCATCCGTCCGATTTTGGCGGATCGGATGTCAGTGGACATGTCTCCGCTGACATCCGATGCTCCATAGGATAGCATGGAGAGGCTGTTCAGATCCACCGTCAAAACTGACAGGTGGACCTGAACAGTCCGATCAAAGGGATAAACTTCTTTGTGTAAAGAAAAAAATCTGGGCAGTCTGCCAAGTTTGTAACATGAAACATTGTAACTTCCTTCTTGGAGCAAACTTCTGTGTGTAAATGCAGGAAGTTTAACCACTTAAAAGTCACTAAAGGAAAAAAAAATGCCTTTAAAATAACAAACATATTATACTTGCCTCCACTGTGCAGTTCGTTTGCACAGAGTGGCCCCGATCCACGTCTTCTGGGGTCCCTCGGCGGCTGTCTCTGTCCTCCCCACAATTACTCACCACAGTCATGCGAGAGCTCGCATGGTGGTCAGTAATTGCAGGCGCGCTGGAGGAACTCGGCGTCAGATCGAGGCTTGAGAAGCAAAGCAGGGATGGCAGCAGGGAGATGGCGTCACCTGGTAATGGACGTGTTTCCTGAGCTGGCGAGCTGCGATGGTAAGGTAAGCTGCACTCCTTTTTCAACAACAGACCTCCTGATGGTGGTGATAGGTGTTGCTGCATATCAGTCCAGATCGCAGTATCCAGAATTGGCATACCAAGAGTTGAGCAAGACCAACATAGCAGGTAGAGATCAAGCAGATGCATAGTCAGTAAACAAGCCAAAGGTCGGTAACAAGTGGTCGCAGGTTGGGATCAAGCAAAATCATATTTGAGGAACAAGCCAAAGATCAATAAAAAGCGGTTGCATAGATATAGGCGGCAGCAGGAGCGACAAGAGCGGGATATTGGCTGGAGAGAGCAAAATAATCTGTAAAACAGGAAGTGCAAAGGCATGGCCTAAATATGAAGTTAAAGGGAGGAGCAAAGGGTTCAAAGTTCAAGAGCAACAAGACATAGGGCATGGTTATCTAAGGAAGCAGGGTTGTCTAAGGAAGCAATCAGGAAGCTGAACAGCATCTCAGGTGGCTCAGCAAAAAGAGATACGGCCAGACCAGGGGCGGATGCAGGGGGGAGGCAATGGGTCAATTGCCCCCCACCCCCCCTACTAGTGAGCAGGCTGTGCTGATGCCGACCTCCTATCAGGACAGGGCAGCGGCGGGTGCTGAAACTGCCAGGCTCTGTGAAGAGACACAGGCAGAGCTGCAGTTGCACGGGATTTCCACCCCTCCTTGAGCCAAGAGTTCATCTGCCAATGCCTGCTCCTGTTGGCTACATTCAGAGCCAATGGCTGGCAAACTAGAAACAGAGCATTATGGGACATGTAGTCTAGGATACCAGCAGGCCCCAGGATGATTCCCTGAGAGGACTGCAGCCCCCAACATGCCGAGCAGGAGGAGGAAGAGAGACCATGAGGCTGTCAGGTGGAGGGAGCCAGTGATTCTATTATCCTCCAAGGTAAGAACTTACCTCCCCTCCACCTGGCTTCTCCCGCCCTGTCCTCCCCTCCACCTGGCTTCTCCCGCCCTGTCCTCCCCTTGACCGGGCTTCTCCCGCCCTGTCCTCCCCTCCACCTGGCTTCTCCCGCCCTGTCCTCCTGTCCTCCCCTCCACCTGGCTTCTCCCGCCCTGTCCTCCCCTCCACCTGGCTTCTCCCGCCCTGTCCTCCCCTCCACCGGGCTTCTCCCGCCCTGTCCTCCCCTCCACCTGGCTTCTCCCGCCCTGTCCTCCCCTTCACCTGGCTTCTCCCGCCCTGTCCTCCCCTTCACCTGGCTTCTCCCGCCCTGTCCTCCCCTTCACCTGGCTTCTCCCGCCCTGTCCTCCCCTCCAACTGGCCTCTCCCTCCCTGTCCTCCCCTCCACCTGGCTTCTCCCGCCCTGTCCTCCCCTCCACCTGGCTTCTCCCGCCCTCTGTCCTCCCCTCCACCGGGCTTCTCCCGCCCTGTCCTCCCCTCCACCTGGCTTCTCCCGCCCTGTCCTCCCCTTCACCTGGCTTCTCCCGCCCTGTCCTCCCCTTCACCTGGCTTCTCCCGCCCTGTCCTCCCCTTCACCTGGCTTCTCCCGCCCTGTCCTCCCCTTCACCTGGCTTCTCCCGCCCTGTCCTCCCCTTCACCTGGCTTCTCCCGCCCTGTCCTCCCCTTCACCTGGCTTCTCCCGCCCTGTCCTCCCCTTCACCTGGCTTCTCCCGCCCTGTCCTCCCCTCCACCTGGCCTCTCCCTCCCTGTCCTCCCCTCCACCTTGCTTCTCCCGCCCTGTCCTCCCCTCCACCTTGCTTCTCCCGCCATGTCCTCCCCTCCACCTGGCTTCTCCTACCCTGTCCTCCCTTCCACCTGGCTTCTCCCGCCATGTCCTCCTCTCCACCTGGCTTCTCCCACCCTGTCCTCCCCTCCAACTGGCTGCTCCCACCATGTCCTCCCCTCCACGTGGCTGCATCCACCCTACAAATTGCCCGTAAATATTTTGGTAGTGCCCCTCCCAAGATTAGACTCTGGATCCGCCTCTGTGCCAGACGGGTTGCAGGTTCAGATCTGGGTCCTCACACACACTCAGGTTGACACTGGCTGGACTGGTGTTTTTATTCAACATCACCAAATATGTAACTATGCTATATACTAGCCACACAAAGTGACTGTGGCAATGTCTACAAACATGTTTGCTTCCTAAGTTAACTTTCCAGTAGGCTAAAAAATGATCAACCACCTATTATTCACTGCCCATGTGACTGAGAACTAAAATTGGCATAGTTGACAGGTTAGACATGAATTTCCTATGGTGGTACAAGAGAATGTTTTCCTGTCTTTGTATTTTATTTTCAGAAATACATCTTTCTATATATAGTGCTATTCAACTGCCTGGAAAACAGACAAATACAGAAACTTTCATTGTAAAAGCTATAAAAAAATATCAATTCATCCGTGGTCAGCATCAGCAATCAGAGCTCGCTCATATCCAACCAACGAGAAAGTCCTGGATTCAATGATAACACTTAACGCTTGCTGTATGGGAAGGCGTTTGAAAGACAATTTTCCATCAACTGTTGACAGCTGAAGCATTCAAACAACAATTTACCTGAGCAAGTGGCAATCTTGATTAGGCTTTAACGGCGATTCCACGGGGGAGCTTTTCATCCCCAAGAAAAACAGTTTGAAAGCAAGGCTCTTCAATATTTTAGTGTGTAGATATTTTTAGACAGTTAATCGGCCCTGTAGGTTGGGAGAAATAGCAGATTTTAGGGCGGTTTCCAGACACAACTACACGCTGCTTGCGGCTTTTATGCTTCTTACAGAAAAAATGATGGCTTAGAAATTGAATAGTCATTGTCCTGTAGGCAAGATTCCTATGCCAGATCATTTTATAATTTTTTGGGGTTAAAGGGGGTTTAAAGGATAATTTTTTTTTTTAAATAAAAAACATGTTATAGTTAAAGGGGTTGTAAAGGTACAATTTATTTTCCTAAATAGCTTCCTTTACCTTAGTGCAGTTCTCCTTCACTTACCTCATCCTTCCATTTTGCTTTTAACCACTTGACAACCGGGTGTAAGGATTGGTATTACTTACTGCCGTGCAGTGTTATTTATTGTGTATGGACCGCAGCTGCAGAGGCTTGTCAGGTCTAACCACCAGGTCACTCTCAATTTAGTTTAGAAAGTTTGGGGTTAAATCATCATATCCTCTAACCGAAACCAACTCAAACTAGCTTATTACCACATAAGCTCAAAAGGAAGGAATAATGAGTATACTCCTTTAAATGGACTATTAAGCAGATATTGAGATATTGATATTAGTGCATATACATCCTCATTAGATAGAAACTATATTGTTACTTCACAATAGAGTGGATCATAGAGATAGATATAGTCCATTTATATCATGAGACATATGTAATGTGAAACCAGAGAAATCACCAATGTAACTAGTATCAATGTAGAAAGGAAATCAGATTATACACCAAGATACTTGAGGTTCTGCTGAGAGCAGTAGTCCATGGATTAGGGAACTAGTGATAATACTGACAGTTGAACAGATTGATTATCAAAGATACTTGCGGTTCTGCTGAGAGCAGTAGTCCATGGGTTAAGCAACTAGAGATAATACTGAGAGTTGAACAGATTGATTATCAAAGATACTTGCGGTTCTGCTGAGAACAGTAGTCCCTGGGTTAAGATCCTGTCTGTATAGAGATTGTCAACAGTGAAGATGGAATGAGAGGATCAGTGGATGTCAGGTAGAAGTCCTCTGAGGTCTGTGCTGTCAAAGCGCTGCTGACTGTAGATCAGGTCTGGTCTCTGGAGGTGACTGAGGTGGAGCGTCTAGGCAGGGTGTTCCAAGGTGACGGCAGGTATCCGACAAAATAACAGAACACCCTGCCGTCATCTTTGGGGGTTTAAATATCCGCAAATTCGCGGGGAAATTGGAAGAGACGCTGGTCGCACTTCCGCGTTCCAGCGTGGAACGCACATGTCCGCGCACCGGAAGTGACGCGGGTAACCTGCAAAACCAAGCGCAGCTGTCTGAATCGGACAGATCTGGGTCTGTATGAGAGAAGTAGCATCAAAGATGTTACATACTCCCCTCCTCAAGGGGGCACCACGGGTGTTCCCAGAAGGAGATGGTCGGTCTGGATATCTTTGGTGAAAAAGTCTTACTAAGCGAGGGGCATGTATGTCTGAGGAATTTTCCCAAGAATCATCGTTTTGATCATAACCCTTCCATCGTACCAAATATTGAAGGGTAGAAGCACGTCTTCTAGAGTCTAAGATCTTTTCAACTTCGTATTCCGTCTGACCAAGTATTTCCACAGGTGGAGGTGGGCAAGGTTTCCTGTTAGGGAATGGATTAGGAACATAAGGTTTAATTAAAGAGACATGGAAAGACGAATGAATTTTCCAGTCTGTAGGTAGAAGCAATCTAACCGCATTAGGGTTAATCAAATGGGTGATTTGGAAAGGTCCCGTGAATTGCGTGCCTAACTTCTTTGAGGGTATTTTAAAATGAAGATTACGTGTGGATAGCCAAACCAAATCCCCAACCTTATATTCAGGAGGTGTTGACCTATGGGCATCATAATTCTTCTTTTGTCTTTGTTGAGCGATCTCCAAGTTGGAACGTAGAGTAGTCAAAGTATTTTTAAGAGTAGAAAGGTAATCATCAACTGCTGGAACAGCGTTTGGGGGGTAGTTGGTTGGTAAACTGTTTGGGTGAAAACCATAATTGGCGAAGAAAGGTGTGAATCTGGATGAAGAACTGGTTGAGTTGTTATATGAGAATTCGGCTAATGGAAGTAATTGATACCAATCGTCTTGTAGGTGTGTACAGTAGCATCTTAGATACTGTTCAAGGATCTGATTGAGACGTTCTGTTTGACCGTTGGTTTGCGGATGGTAGGCGGTGGACATTCGATGGTCGATTTGTAGACTTTTACAGAGGGACTTCCAAAATTTAGAAATGAATTGGGAACCACGGTCAGAGATTATTTGAGAGGGAAGTCCATGAATTTTAAGGATATTGGAAATGAAAGCATTAGCTGTCTCAAGGGAAGTTGGTAATTTTTTCAGGGGTATGAAATGTGCCATCTTCGTGAGTAGATCTACTGTGACCATGATGGTATTGGCACCGTTTGACCTAGGTAAATCAACTATAAAGTCAATCGACAAAACATCCCATGGTCTTTTAGGTATTGGAATAGATGTAAGTAGACCAAATGGAGGTTTCTTGGAATGCTTGTTTCGAGCACAAATCTCACATGACGTCACATAGTCGTAAATCATTTTAGAAAGGTTGGGCCACCAATAGTCTCTCTTAACGAGATGAGTAGTCTTGTTGATCCCAGGGTGACCTGCTAAAGGTGAATCATGAAGATGTTTAAGTAATAGGAGTTGTAAATTAGGAGGAACATAGATTTTGTTGTTGTAAGTATAGACACCATCTGAAGATTTGGTAAGATCCTTTGGTAGAGAGGTGGTATCTGCAGCGAGTGATTGTGAGATTAATTGTCTGAAAGAGGTGTAAACTCCAATGAATCTATTAGATGGAATAACAGAGAGTGGAGGAATCTCAGTGTTTTGATCTTCATGTAATCGTGAAAGAGAGTCAGCCTCACGTTTTGTGAACCAGGTCTGTAGGAAATGTAAAAATCAAACCTGTCAAAAAAAAGACTCCATCTGACTTGGCGGGCTGAGAGTGTCTTACATGTTTTTAGATGTTGTAAATTACGGTGATCCGTGAGAATGGTTATTGGGTGTGTAGAACCTTCTAATAAATGTCTCCAGTTTTGTAAGGCGTCTTTGATTGCAAGAAGTTCCTTTTCTCCAATAGGATAATTTTTTTCCGCAGGTGATAGAGTCCTGGAGTAAAATGCGACAGGATGGAGTGGTTCGGAGAGGGTTGGACGTTGTGAAAGAATAGCACCTAAAGCATAATGGGAGGCATCCACTTCCACGGTAAAATGATACTGTGGGTTAGGTAATTCTAAAATTGGGGCTGTAGTATAGGAGAGTTTAAGAGAGTCAAAGGATTCCTGGGCTTCCTTAGTCCAGGAAAAGGGTGTCTTGGTGCTGGTGAGGGTACTTAAAGGTTTGACAATAGCTGAGAAGTTTTTTATGAATTTACGATAGTAGTTGGAAAAACCAAGGAATCGTTGAAGAGCTTTCCTTGATTGAGGAATTGGCCAAGAGATGATACAATCCACCTTTGAGCGGTCCATCTGGATACCGTCAGGTGTAATTTGGTACCCAAGGAATGAAATGCTAGACTGGCCGAAAACGCATTTCTCCAGTTTGGCATATAGAGAATGCGTTCTAAGCCTAGCTAGAACCCATCGAACATGTTTGATATGTTCTTCAAGTGAATCGGAATAAATCAATATATCGTCCAGGTATATTACTACACAGATGTCAAGCAAATCTCTAAAGATGTCATTTATGAACCACTGGAATGTCGCGGGTGCATTACACAACCCAAATGGCATAACAGTGTATTCATAGAGTCCATAGCGGGTTTTGAAAGCGGTCTTCCATTCGTCTCCTGGACGAATCCTGATTAGGTTGTAGGCTCCTCTAAGATCTAGTTTTGTGAAAATTTTTGAAGTTTGGAGACGTTCGATAAGTTCCGGAATGAGAGGAAGTGGGTATCGATTCTTTATGGTAATAGTGTTTAAGGCTCTGTAGTCAATGATAGGGCGTAAAGATCCATCCTTGTTTTTGACGAAGAACATAGCAGCACTTGCTGGTGAAGTGGAAGGTCTAATAAAGCCCTTCTTTAGATTTTCGTCTAGGTAGAGCTTAAGATGTTCAAGTTCTGGTTGTGAGAGCGGATAGATACGAGCAGTAGGAATTGGACAGTCTGGATTTAAATCTATAGGGCAGTCGTATATACGATGAGGGGGAAGATTATCTGCGTTAATCTTACTGAATACATCTAAAAAATCCTGTATGTAAGCAGGTAAGTCTTTACAGCTTACATCTGTGGAGAGAATGGTATGTTTTGGGTAACAATTATTTTGACAGAAAGTGGAGTTTAAATTGAGAGAGTGTTTAGACCAAAGGAAAGTTGGTTGGTGAGATAATAACCAGGGTAGACCAAGAACAATTGGGAATATTGGAGATGGGATAACATCAAAAACTAGAGTCTCTGTATAGTTATTCCCAGAAGTGACCAGTAGAGGTGTAGTCTGAGAGGAAATTGGGCCAGAAGAAGAGGTAGAACCATCAATAAAAGTGACAGAGAGTGGATTTTGTTTAAGCACACAGGGAATTTTATTTTCATTCACAATATTTAAATCAATAAAGTTGCCACAGGCACCGGTGTCGATCATTGCGTTGATAGTGATTCTATCTTGGTCCCACTGTAAGGTAAGGGAGACATAAATGAAACGATTAGTGGTACTTCGGGGTGGAATGGTCCTACATATATTAGATATGTTACCTTCAATGTTCCTCCTTAGGAGTGGGCAGGTGGAGACTAAGTGATCTGGAGCTGCGCAATATAGACAGAGATTATGAGCTCTACGGCGCTGTTTCTCTGCTTGTGACAGAGGGCCGTTGACAGCTCCCAGTTCCATGGGAACCTCTTTTGGTGGTGATTTAAACCTTTTGAATTGGGGGGGTAAGTAGGTGTTGCCTCTTTCAGTCTTCCTCTCTCTGAGGCGTCGGTCTATGGTGAGTGAAAGATGCATCAGCTCTTCTAGAGTTGCAGGAAGTTCCACACGTGCTAACTCATCTTTCATGGATTCAGACAACCCAAGTCTGAATTGGTTTCGTAAAGATATATCAGTCCACTGAGTTTCTCTACACCAACATTTAAATTCGGATATGAACTCCTCCACTGGTCTCTTTCCTTGTTTAAGGCTCCTAATATTATTTTCCGCTGTTAGCTGCCTATTAGGATCTTCATATAGAAGTGACATCTCATCCAAAAAGGTCTCGAAAGCACCAAGTAATTCACCATGTTCAAGCAGATATGCGTCAGCCCAGAGCCTAGGTTCTCCCTTTAAATAGGAGACAAGGGTGAGAATGCGAACCCTGTCTGAATAATAGGTTCGTGGGCGCAAATCAAACATGAAGCGACAGGAGCTAATAAACTGACGGAAAATCTTTCGGTCTCCTGAAAATGGTTCTGGGGTGCAGACCTTAGGTTCAGGCCTGTCCCTAGCTTGGACAAAATTTTGGTTACGCAAAGTATCATTTTCTAGGCGAAGTTCGTTCATCGTGGCTGTAAGGTTATCAACTCTTTGTGAAAGTCCAACAAGGTGGTTTGCAAGCTCTGCTGGTTCCATTACAATAATTTTCTTTATTAAGGGGTTCTGTTATTATGTAAGGATTGGTATTACTTACTGCCGTGCAGTGTTATTTATTGTGTATGGACCGCAGCTGCAGAGGCTTGTCAGGTCTAACCACCAGGTCACTCTCAATTTAGTTTAGAAAGTTTGGGGTTAAATCATCATATCCTCTAACCGAAACCAACTCAAACTAGCTTATTACCACATAAGCTCAAAAGGAAGGAATAATGAGTATACTCCTTTAAATGGACTATTAAGCAGATATTGAGATATTGATATTAGTGCATATACATCCTCATTAGATAGAAACTATATTGTTACTTCACAATAGAGTGGATCATAGAGATAGATATAGTCCATTTATATCATGAGACATATGTAATGTGAAACCAGAGAAATCACCAATGTAACTAGTATCAATGTAGAAAGGAAATCAGATTATACACCAAGATACTTGAGGTTCTGCTGAGAGCAGTAGTCCATGGATTAGGGAACTAGTGATAATACTGACAGTTGAACAGATTGATTATCAAAGATACTTGCGGTTCTGCTGAGAGCAGTAGTCCATGGGTTAAGCAACTAGAGATAATACTGAGAGTTGAACAGATTGATTATCAAAGATACTTGCGGTTCTGCTGAGAACAGTAGTCCCTGGGTTAAGATCCTGTCTGTATAGAGATTGTCAACAGTGAAGATGGAATGAGAGGATCAGTGGATGTCAGGTAGAAGTCCTCTGAGGTCTGTGCTGTCAAAGCGCTGCTGACTGTAGATCAGGTCTGGTCTCTGGAGGTGACTGAGGTGGAGCGTCTAGGCAGGGTGTTCCAAGGTGACGGCAGGTATCCGACAAAATAACAGAACACCCTGCCGTCATCTTTGGGGGTTTAAATAGCCGCAAATTCGCGGGGAAATTGGAAGAGACGCTGGTCGCACTTCCGCGTTCCAGCGTGGAACGCACATGTCCGCGCACCGGAAGTGACGCGGGTAACCTGCAAAACCAAGCGCAGCTGTCTGAATCGGACAGATCTGGGTCTGTATGAGAGAAGTAGCATCAAAGATGTTACACCGGGCCTATTTTGGCACTTCTCTCCTTCATGTAAAAATCACAATTTTTTTTGCTAGAAAATTAATCAGAACCCCCAAACCAGGGCTCAAGTCCTGCGGGAACGCGTGGGAACGGAGTCCCTGCACTTTTTTCACAGCAGGAACGCAGTTCCCTTTGCAGTACTAGAGCAGCCGAGCCGCCTGAGCCAATCCTTCACCAAGCGGCAATGCCCAGCTCGAGTCACTGTCAGGGGCAGGCGAATTTAGAAAGAACTTGCTTAAAAGTTCTTTCTAAATCCCGCGATAACTCTCGGCAGACCTCTGCAATGTCTCCTGGGAACAATGACAAAAGCTCCCAGGAGACATTGCGGCATCGAGGAAGTGACGGAATACCCGCACACTACCCGATGAATCCATATACAGGAAGCGAACTGTAACATAAAGGATTACTAAGGTACAGGGGATCGAAAAAAAAACAAAAAAACATGCGGTTTAGTAATTATGCATATGAGCGTTTCATTTTTTTTTTTTTTTGGTGGGGAAGTGGATCTTGGGTGGGAGTTCCCATACTTTTTTCCCCAGGACTTGACCCCTGCCCCAAACATTATATATTTTTTTTTTAGCAGACATCCTGGGGAATAAAATGGCAGTCATTGCAATACTTTTTGTCACACCGTATTTGCGCAGCGGTCTTACAAGCGCACTTTTTTTTTAATTAAAAAATAAGACAACAATCATTTTTGCCCAATTTTTTTATATATTGTGAAAGATAATGTTACGCCGAGTAAAATGATACCCAACATGACACGCTTAAAAATTGCGCCCGCTCGTGGCATGGCGTCAAACTTTTACCCTTAAAAATCTCCATAGGCGACGTTTAAAAAATTCTACAGGTTGCATTTTTTTGGAGCTACAGAGTAGGTCTAGGGCTAGAATTATTGCTCTCGCTCTAACGATCGCGGCGATACCTCACTTGTGTGGTTTGAACACCGTTTTCATATGCGGGCGCTACTCGCGTATGCGTTCGCTTCTGTGCGCGAGCTCGCCGGGACGGGGCGTTTTTAAAAAAAATGTTTTGTTTTCTTATTTATTTTTATAATTTTTTACACTGAAATAAAAAAAAAAAAATATATCACTTTTATTCCTATTACAAGGAATGTAAACATCCCTTGTAATAGAAAAAAGCATGACAGGTCCTCTTAAATATGAGATCTGGGGTCAAAAAGACCTCAGATCTTATATTTAGGCTTAAATGCAAAAAAAAGAAAAAAAAATGTAACTGTCATTTTTTCAAATGACAGAAAAAAAAAATGTTGCTTTAAGACGCTGGGCGGGACTGACGTTTTGACGTCACTTCCGCCCAGCAGAGATATGGGGACGGGTGGGGGCGATTTTTCCCTCAGTCGCATCCCCACACAGGTGCCGAACAGACCCGATCGCCTCCGCCGCTACCGACGGCTCCGGTAAGCGGCGGAGGGCGCGGGAGAGCGGCGGGGCCCCTCTCCCACCACCGATAACGGAGATCTCGCGGCGAATCCGCCGCGGAGACCGTCGTTATCGTTTACAGGACCGTTGGCACTAAAGATGGATACCTCGGTTGTGGCAGCAGCTGCTGCCGTTACCGAGATATCCATCTTTAAAGTGCCGCCGTTAAAAGACGTAAGGCGGTCGGCAAGTGGTTAAATGTCCTCATTTCTTGTGAGAAATTCTCACTTCCTGTTCTTCGGTCTGTAACTCCACACAGTAATGTGAGGCTTTCTCCCTGGTGTGGAGTGTCATGCTCGCCCCCTCCCTTGGAATACAGGAGAGGGAGTGGAAAAAAGTTCAATAAAGAGAAAATAAAATAAAACTATTGAACTAGCAAATTTGTCTCCTCCTCTAGTCAGTCCCCTCGGCTCACAGTTAGAAGCGCACACGAGGGGACATATTTAACCCCTTGATTGCCCCCTAGTGTTAACCCCTTCCCTACCAGTGGCATTTATACAGTAATCGGTGCGTTTTTATAGCTCTGATCGCTGTATAAATGCCAATGGCTCCATTTTTTGCTAAAAATCACAGATCGCAAACCAATCAATATACGCTTATTACGATTTTTTTTACCAAAAATATGTAGAAGAATATATATCAGCCTAAACTGAGGAAGAAATGTGTTTTTTCTCTTTTGTGGGGGATATTATAACAAGAATGTCATTCACCTCTGTGTATATGCCCACATACTGTATGTTCAACGGGAAAGGTTAGGTGATTTCCAATTATAAGCCAAGGTCCATTGTGCAGACCTCAAAATTGTGTAGGCCAAGATCCAGTATCCCTTTGGAAATATTGGATTATGGAGAAATAAAGAATACTGAGCTAAGGCGCACAATATATATATTTAATTTATTTTTCAACATTAAATATTTTTTTCCCCATTTTGACTATAATAATAATAAAAAAAAAAATATGTACCAAGCCACAACATGTTCTCTTTGGGCTCCGGGCCCATTGAGCTTATTGTCTTCTTCCGTAATTTTTTTTTAATTAAGACAGAGCTATACCACACAAAAATATAATTGTTAAAACAGATGGCTTAGTCATTCCCAACAAAAACCACAAAGTGATCATCAAGAAAGTGCCACATCTTCGTTTATTGCCAAACTAATTTACTCTACTTGTCTTTCATGCTACATTTGGCCTTGGCTTTAGCGGGCTGTCTGAATATGTGAAAATATTTTCCATTTAATTGGTTTGGATCTAGATTCTGGCTCGTGCAGATGACAGTGAGACCCCCTGGGTAAAGTTTTGACAGAAGGCCTTTTTCGCTAATTTACCTGGAAGCGGGCAGAGTTTAAAGTCCTTGTGCAACCATATGTACAAAAGTGAGCAGCAAAGCCAAAGATAGGGAGATAAAAGAACAATAAAGAGCTTAAAGAGAACCTGTGGGAGGTACAAATATTAAACAGGCAGAAGGACCAGTTAACCACCAGCAGAAGCTGTCTACAGATTCTACTTAGCTTAGTATTTGTTCCTCCAGCTTTGCCAGGAGCCTTCGTCAAATCAGATCTGCAGAAACCAAATGTTTGTGTTATTTTCCATGTGACAAATTAGCGCCAGAAGTGGCTGTAGCGATTTCCTGCCTTCCATGAAACCTATACAGGTTACCCAATGAGACCATTCATATTTAGGGATCCAGTGGACTTTTCAAATTGGTACAGAGCTACAGAATCACTCTCCTTAGCATTTTTGTTGGTATGAATTTTTTTTATTGTAGTCAATGTAATATCTGGGTTGCGGGGGCGAGGCAAGTGCACGATCTGCATGGACGCTTAAGGAGAGAGCTCCGGAGCAACAACGGGGATTCCACCGATGGAAAGTACCGAAAAGCATTGATTTCATGCACAACTAGCGGGAGACATACACCCGCGACTACAGCCATGTCCAGGAAATGTAAGGATGAGAGAGGACCTTGTAAACTGACTGCCTTTTTTCCCTTGCCAGTGCGGGGTAGCAGACAAGATGGCGCAGGCCATGCGGCCCCTCTTACCCGTCACACCATCCGCGATCACTACACGGACCTGCCTGATGAGACACCTGCGGCTACGAGAGGATCAGATGGCCTTCTATCCCCTTCCAGGGTGGCTTCACTCAGCCCCTCCTGCTGCAGCCCAGCGAAAGCACACCTGAAGCTGAATCTCACATACCAGGAGCAGGAGGTAAGCTACGACACTGACCCCCCCAGGCCCCAGTCTGACTGAAATTTTACCAATAGCCTCATTCCCCACTACAAACCTGTAATGGACACCCAGCTTAAAGTGATGTTATTAACCCCCCATAACTCGCTCCATGCTGACATTATGACACTGACCAGGCAATTTTCCCAGGGAAGTTCACTCACTGGGAGACAGAGTCCATACGGAATCTATGGGAGAAATGGCCACTACTATTGATGACCTGGTGGAGGCTCACAACAAAAACATAGAAGAACAGGCATGGCACAAAGCAAAAATAGCAGACTTAGAAGATCGCTCGAGGAGAAATAACCTCAAATTTGGAAGAATCCCTGAAGCGATTCAACCACCAGACCTCAAAAAATATGCCACAAACCTATTAGCTACTCTTTTGAAACACTAGCCATAGAGCTCACGATTGATCGCATACATTGTGTGCCAAAGCCGGCCTTTCTATCACAATCAGTCCCTCGCGATGTCCTTTTAAAAGTTAATTTTGTCCATATAAAAGAACAAATTCTGTACAAATCCAGGGCTATGGGGCAATTGACAAACCCATACACCCCAATTCAAACATACCCTGGATGTTAGGAGGCAACTGTCCACAATTACAAAGGCACTCTGCAACCACAAAATAGAATACAAGTGGAAACAAACCTCCAAATTACTAGTGGAAAGGAATGGCACATCTTTCATTATACTGTCAGTGGAAAAAGGAATGCCCCTATTGCACACTTGGGGCATTGATTATACCCAAACCAATACAGCCTGTGGGAGCAAGAAAACCCCCTGGAAAAATTACACCACAATGGCAGTAAATCAACGACTAGGTTCCTCACGATCCCCAAAGATCTGCTAAAAGTGCTTAAAAAGTTCTTAAGATCTGCAGATACCCCGTTGTGCTTTGTTGCTGCACCTGTTGGCCTTAAAACTGTTACCCTAAACTACTGTTGCAGAATCAGTGCAGAATGTTAGATATATTTCTGCAAATTGTGTTCTCTTTGTTTTGTTTTTTATTTTTTGCCCTTTACACAGCTCCAGATATACCTTATGGATCACCTTCTCATCTTCAAGTACATCCATCCATCCACATAATTTGCACCTATTACACAGATCAACAAAAGAATATGATGGACATCACCACAACAACCTGAACATCTTTAACCGCCCTCACCATCTGAAACCAACAAAAAGAACAGCGAGTACCATCTCAGCTAAAACCCCACTCTCATCCAAAAAAAAACACTAAAATTCTAACTTTAAATGCCAACGGCCTCAATCACCCGGCTAAAAGGGTCTCATTATGGCAAACAGCCAAAACACATTCTTATCAAATCCTGTGTGTACAAGAAACACACTTTAAGCATGCAGCAGCACCTACCTACTCACACAGACACACAAGACTTTCCTATTGTAGTATACCCCTCTGTGTGTGATATATAAAAATAAATGCTGCAAATACCTAATTCCACTGTCGAGAATGCGATCACATGACTGTCCAGCTTTCTCCTTTGAGAGATGCAGCGGGCGGGGCGGAGATTCCCCTACTGATGTCAGGGGAGGAGGAAAGAGCTGGCCAGGCCAGGCCACTTTTTGCGATTCGGCACTGCGTCGCTTTAACTGACAATTGCGCGGTCGTGCGGCATGGCTCCCAAACAAAATTGGCGTCCTTTTTTTTACCACAAATATAGCTTCCTTTTGGTATTAGCTCACCTCTGCGGTTTTTATTTTTTGCGCTAAAAACAAAAATAGAGCGACAATTTTGAAAAAAAATATGAATATTTTTTACTTTATAATAAATATCCCCCAAAAATATATCTAAAAAGGTTTTTTTCCTCAGTTTAGGCCGCTACGTATTATTCTACATTATTTTCGTAAAATAATAATTATTGATTGGTTTGCACAAAAGTTATACAAAATAGGGAATAGATTTATGGCATTTTTATACATTTTTTGTTTTTACTAGTAATGGCAGCGATCTTCGATTTTTATCGGTACTGCAACCTTATGGCGGACACTTCATTTACGCATCATTGGTGTCACTCGTTGGGTGCAAAAAGGTAGTAGGTGTATGTAAATAATTGTGATTGGTGTTAGTATGGAGGAAAGGATCCATCAGTGCAAGCTCCTCTGCATTCTCTGCCCTCTTCCCACTCTGTGTTCTGTCCCCCTCTTCTTCTCTCCTCGGGGTTCTGTCCCCGCTCTCCTCCGCTTCTCGGGGGGTTCTGTCCCCACTCTCCTCCGCTTCTCGGGGGGTTCTGTCCCCACTCTCCTCCGCTTCTCGGGGGGTTCTGTCCCCACTCTCCTCCGCTTCTCGGGGGGTTCTGTCCCCCCTCTCCTCCGCTTCTCGGGGTTCTGTCCCCCCTCTCCTCCGCTTCTCGGGGTTCTGTCCCCCCTCCACCACTTCTCGGGGTTCTGTCCCCCCTCTCCTCCGCTTCTCGGGGTTCTGACTCAGGCTTGGCTTCAGGTTGCACTTTTGTCTCCTGAATCTGCATCTCTGAACCCTAGTTGCTTCCAACTTGTCACCTGACCATGGTTCTGTATTTTGCATCTGCAAGTTCCTGCTCTACATCTTCTGCCACTCTGCACGATCCAGATCTCCATGTGACCAGGACTTACCGCAAGCCCCTGTGTCACTCCATGTGCTGCCATTAACCAGTCAGCATCTCAGGGAAAAGACAGGACAGGTGGTGTAAGGAAAAGACAGGACAGGTGGTGTAAGGGAGAGCCATCCAATCAGCTCAGTCTCTACTAGTTATGTGACAGGACCATAACATGGCTACGTTTAATCCTGAAGAATATGAAGCCTAAAAACTGGCCATAAATACATTAACAACATGCAAAGGAGTACTGGATGACAGTGTAATACTTGTGCATAGGGATACAAAGATAAAAAAATATGGGGAGAGAGCTATACTACAGGGGCTGCCGCACTCCCACAGCCATATTTGTTGTGCTAACATAGCCATATTATTGGAGCTTATGTGTTGCATTCCAGATGACCATGCTAACATATCAATTGTGCATGAGCAAACATCCTACATCAGTGCTTCTCAACCTTATTGAGACCAGGATCCAGTAAACTCTTTCAAAACCTTCTTCTCCCCAACAGAAAAAGGAAAAAAAAAGTATACTCGCAGAATAAAAGTATGCAAATACAAAATACATAGGGCTAGATTCAGCAAGAATTTACGTCGGCGTATCTATAGATACGCCGCGTAAATTCATAGCTCCGCCGGCGTATCTTCTTTCTGTATTCAGAAAGCAAGATACGCCGAAATTAAACTGGCGCAAGTCTTACACGTTGTATCTTAGTTGCATATTTACGCTGCCGCTAGGTGGCACTTCCATCGATTTCAGCGTAGAATATGCAAATAAGCTGGATACGCCGATTCAGAAACGTACGTGTGCCCGGCGGATTTTTTTACGTCGTTTACGTAAGGCTTTTTCCAGCGTAACGTTACTCCTGCTATATGAGGCATAGCCAATGTTAAGTATGGACGTCGTTCCCGCGTCGAATTTTGAACATTTTACGTAGTTTGCGTAATTCGTTCGCGAATAGGGCTTTGCGTAAATTACGTTTCACGTCGAAAGCATTGACTATTTGCGACGTGATTAGGAGCATGCGCACTGGGATACGTTCACGGCCGGCGCATGCGCCGTTCGTGAGAAACGTCATTTACGTGGGGTCATGTTTTATTTACATAAAACACGCCCACCTCTTGACAATTTGAATTTGGCGCGGTTACGCCGACAGATGTATGCTACGCCGCCGTAACTTAGGGCGCAGGTTCTTTGTGAATCCAGCCCCAGCCTCACTAAGTTACGGCGGCGTAGCGTATCTGAGAATCTAGCCCTTTATGTATTGAAAATCTAGAAGGTTCTGGATGAGGCAGGACTTCCCTGTGGGGAATGGGAGGCTTTGTAGCAGACTTGGCTGTCTTGTATGGGGAAGAGGTTTCTGGAGGGCATTGGGGTCAACAGTGGGGGTCTGGAGCAAGCTACAGGGCACTGCAGGAAGGTTGGTGCTTCTCTGGGAGCTTGAGGGGGTACTGTGAGGCTTCAGGCTCTCATGAACCATGGGGCACTGTGGGAAGTGGAGGGGCTGGGCAATCCAAGCAACTATGGAATGCTGGGAGGCACTGTGGGAGGTAAGGGCTGGTTGGGGGCTCAGGAGGAAGGAGGCCATGCCCCGGGAGCAGGTTCTGCTGTCCGTTGATTTATGTATTTTTTTTTCGATGCATTAAAGTGATATTAACCACTTAACCCCCGGACCATATTGCTGCCGAAAGACCAGAGCACTTTTTGTGATTCGGCACTACGTCGCTTTAACAGACAATTGCGCGGTTGTGCGACATGGCTCCTAAACAAAATTGGGGTCCTTATTTTCCCACAAATAGACCTTTCTTTTAGTGGTATTTAATCACCTCTGCGGTTTTTAGTTTTTGCGCTATAAACAAGAATAGAGAGACAATTTTGAAAAAAAAAATGAATATTTTTAACTTTTTGCTATAATAAATATCCCCCCAAAAAAACATTTCCTCAGTTTAGGCCGATACGTATTCTTCTACATATTTTTTGTAAAAAAAAAAAAAAATCATCGCAATAAGCGTTTATTGATTGGTTTGCGCAAAAGTTAGAGTGTTTACAAAATAGGGGGTAGTTTTATGGCATTTTTATTAATATTTTTTTTTTTTACTAGTAATGGCGGCGATCAGCGATTTTTTTTTCCGGTACTGCGACATTATGGCAGACACTCCGGACACATTTTTGGGACCATTGGCATTTTCATAGCGATCCGTGCTATAAAAATGCATTGGATTACTATAAAAATGCCACTGGCAGGGAAGGGGTTAACACTAGGGGGCGGGGAAGGGGTTAAGTATGTTGCCTGGGTGTGTTCTAACTATAGGGGGGGTGGCCTCACTAGGGGAAATGACTGATCGCTGTTCATACATTGTATGAACAGACGGTCAGGCATTTCTCCCCTGACAGGACCGAGAGCTGTGTGTTTACACACACAGCTCCCGATCCTCGCTCTGTAATGAGCGATCGCGGGTGCCTGGTGGCGATCGTGCCCGCCGGGCACGGGAGTTGGGGGCAAGCGCGTGCCCCTATTGGCTGCTGGGCGAGGTGACATATAGTTACATGCTCTCGCCCAGCAGAGCCGACCTGCCGCCGTATAACAGCGGCGGCTGGTCGGCAAGCAGTTAAAGACAATTTTTTTGTAAGAGATAGATGTTTTATTTTTATTTGTTTTGTTTTTAAGAATCACACTTACTTAGGTGGATGCAGCATCTGTCCCCCGCTGCCTCTAAAACACTGAGAGCCCAGCGACCGAACACCGCCGATTCCTTGATTCTCACAGCTCCATGAGCAGAAAGCTGATGAGCAAGGGCAGGAGCGGCTGGCTCAGGCTCTCAGCAGCTTGCTGGACTGCCTGCTGCAAATTTACTGTGGCAGAGCGACCTCACTGTGCTTGATCATGTACATTTATGGGATCGCCCCTTCCAGGTGGGGGGCGCACGCATTTGTGTCGGCCAGCCTGGCTGTGCTTTCATTCGCTACAGCACAAGCTGATCAGTGGGTCCGGGCCAATGATTTATGGCCATAACCAGCTGATCGGCTTAGCAAGTGAAAGAGGAGAGCTCAGTGTTGGTAAATAACGAGGAACGAGGCAGCAGACAGTAATGACACTTAGTGCTCTAGATTGAGACACACTATAGAAATATTTGCTTTGTTCATTTTTCACATAGGTGGTTTACGACCACTTCAAAATATAACATTGGAAGTATTTGTTAAATTTGTTTGATAAACAACAAATAAAATACTTGTTGATCTTGCTGAAAATCATTTGAACTGCTAAAAACTGGCCATACTTTAGTAGAATTTAGTTAAAAATATTTCATTTTAAGAAAGTTCTGATTTTCTCTTTGTTCGTGGGGTCAAACTGACATAATTTTTTTGCCACGGTAACAAAAATTTGAAAGAGCAGGATGGAACAATTTTATCAAAGGACATTCTAGTGGCGGCCCGTCCGCTAGGCCACAATCTACATGCAGGGCGCCAAACGCATGGATTTCAATGGGTTTTTTTTTTTTTAAGCACATGATTAAAGCCTGAGGCTCCAATTGGCTTTAAAAAAGGGTGGGCTCGGGGCGCAGAGCACTGCGTCCTGAGCCCACCCAGTTGTGTGACAATAGAGAATATTCGCTATTGTCTTCCTGTTTCTCCTCCCGGCCATTTAGGAAGCGGGTGAGACCTGACTGACCGAGAGAAGAAGCAATCGTATTGGCCGCCACGCCGAGGGAAGACGAGACGCAGAGGAAGAGGAGACACAGGAAGGACCTGAAGCTGCCCGCAATTTAGATGGGGTAAGTGCAGGCAGTCTTTGGCAGCGGGATGTCTTGTTTGCTGCCCCCCCACAATTTTTTTTTTTTAAATATACAGCACCAACCAGTCACCACTGTTCTAACAGTGTATGTTTTTTCATTTGATAAAATCCATTCAATCTAAAATCGAATGTTAACACCAAAATACATTTTGACGTATTTTCAGACGATATTCAAGTCATTTAAAATAAAATAAATGCAGCCACCATAGCTTGGGGCGGTTAGTCTTTTCATATAAAGATGACAGCTTATTAGCTAGATTCAGAGAGAGTTACGGCGGCGTATCAGTAGATACGCCGTCGTAACTCTGAATCTACGACGTCGTAAATTTAATCGTATTCTGGAAACCAGATACGCTTAAATTAGGCTAAGATATGAGCGGCTTAAGTCTCCTACGCCGTCGTATCTTAGGGTGCGTATTTACGCTGGCCGCTAGGTGGCGCTTCCGTTGTTTTTCGCGTCGAATATGCAAATGAGCTAGATACACCAATTCACGAACGTACGTACGCCCGTCGCAATTAGTTACGCCGTTTACGTAAGAGATACGCCGGCGTAAAGATAAAGCTGCTCCCTAGGTGGCGCAACCCATGCAAGGTATGGACGTCGGAATAAGCCTGTCTTTTTACGTCGTTTGCGTAAGTCGTACGCGAATAGGGCTGTGCGTAAGTTACGTTCACGTCGTAGGCAGTGTTCGACGTATCTTAGGCAATCTATCCGACGCATGCACACTGGGATACGTCCAAGGACGGCGCATGCGCCGTTCGTTGATAACGTCATTTACGTGGGGGTCATGCTTAATTTCCCTAAAACACGCCCACCTCTTCCTCATTTGAATTAGGCGCGCTTACGCCGGCCCATTTACACTACGCCGCCGCAACTTAGGACGCAAGTGCTTTGTGAATACAGCACTTGCCTCCCTAACTTGCGGCGGCGTAGCGTAAATACCATACGCTACGCCCGCACAAAGTTACGCTGCCATACCTGAACCTGGCCATATATTATTAATATTAATATAAAATAAAATATTAAATTTTTGTTTTTAGCTATGCCTCCTTATAAATAGGATGTAGGTAAAGTAGAAATCACAGCTTGGTATGGCAGCCCAGCATAGCATGCAAAGTCTTGTAGTACAGCAAAGACGGTCAGGTTGAGGAACCCTTCAGGCACTCTTTCATGCTCTCCAAGTGCTTTTTGCCAACATTAGCAGTGAGGTGTAAAATGTAGAACGGACCTGCAAAATGACACACAAATGTTCTTTATATTTAGAAGTACCGTACTCATTTCTAAATGCCACCAGGTATACGTAAAACACAACACTTCAATTTGTCTCTATAAACTATACCTTTAAACACGGAGGTGTTTCTTTAAAAATCCTTTGCCGTTGTGGCCGAATTTCCTACAACGTTGTCCCAACTAAAACTACAATATCAATTCTGGTTGGCTCCCCTGCGTGAGAGCCTGTAGCTATACGTCGGCTCTTGCGCAGGCCGCTAGGGGCGCGATTGCCACCGGGCACACGCGATCGCTCGTTGCAGAGCGGGGACCAGGAGCTGTGTGTGTAAACACACAGCTCCCGGTCCTGTCAGGGAGAGAAATGCTGATCTTCTGTTCATACACTGTATGAACAGAAGATCAGTGTTTCCCCTAGTGAGGCCACCCCCCCTACAGTTAGAACACACCCAGGGACATACTTAACCCCTTCCCCGCCCCCTAGTGTTAACCCCTTCACTGCCAGTGGCATTTTTATAGTAATCCAATGCATTTTTATAGCACTGATTGCTATAAAAATGCCAATGGTCCCAAAAATGTGTCAAAAGTGTCCGCCATAATGTCGCAGTACCGGAAAAAAAATTCTGATCCCCGCCATTACTAGTAAAAAAAAAAAAAAAAATATGAATAAAAATGCCATAAAAATACCCCCTATTTTGTAAACACTATAAGTTTTGCGCAAACCAATCAGTAAACGTTTATTGCGATTTTTTTTAATGAAAATATGTAGAAGAATACGTATCGGCCTAAACTGAGGAAACAAAATGTTTTTTTATATATTTTTGGGGGATATTTATTATAGCAAAAAATATTATTTTTTTCTTCAAAATTGACACTCTATTTTTGTTTATAGCGCAAAAACTAAAAAAAAAAACGCAGAGGTGATCAAATACCACCAAAAGAAAGCTCTATTTGTGGGGGGAAAAAAAAAAGGACACCAATTTTGTTTGGGAGCCACGTCGCACGACCGCGCAATTGTCAGTTAAAGCGACGCAGTGCCGAATCGCAAAAAGTGCTCTGGTCTTTGACCAGCAATATGGTTCCGGGGGTTAAGTGGTTAAAATGTTTATTCCTCCCGTAGAAGCCCAGTACTGCATTATGTACTGAGCCACGTCCCTGTTCTGCCCTTATTATGCAAATAGCACCAGTAGTACATCGTTATCCCTGTAGGTATTGTTAGCTGAAATACAATACAAAGTAATTGCAAAAACGGAAAGAATATTGCCATTTGCTGCTAAAAACAGGAACAGGTAGGAGTGAAAAGGCAATTAATCTTTTTGTTCCAACACAAAACTGCAGCGCTCAGTATTTTAATGTGAAGATACTAAATATAACCCCTTGCTGTGCATCTGCTACTCCTGAAGAGAGCAGAATGGCGTTCTATTGTAACCCGAGCGCTAATTTTCATTACCTATGTGCACACATGCTGATCTCATTAATATTTCACAATACACACACCACCCCGTTCTGTGCTAGCGATTCACAATATGGAATTGTATCTAGTCCAGCCATTTTCTGCAGCCTTGTCTTGGCCTAGGCTCAGTTACAGCACAAGCTGCTGGCGACCTTCAGAAACACGAGAAGGAGCCAATTTAACCACTTAAGCCCCGGACCTTTAGGCAGCTAAATGCCCAGGCCAGGTTTTGCGATTCGCCACTGCGTCGCTTTAACAGACAATTGCGCGGTCGTGCGATGTGACTCAAACAAAATTGGCGTCCTTTTTTCCCCAACAAATAGAGCTTTCTTTTGGTGGTATTTGATCACCTCTGCGGTTTTTATTTTTTGTGCTATAAACAAAAATAGAGCGACAATTTTGAAAAAAAATGCAATATTTTTTACTTTTTTCTATAATAAATATCCCCCAAAAATATATAAAAAAATCTTTTTTTTCCTCAGTTTAGGCCGATACGTATTCTTCTACCTATTTTTGGTAACAAAAAAAAAAAAAATCGCAATAAGCGTTTATCGATTGGTTTGTGCAAAATTTATAGCGTTTACAAAATAGGGGATAGTTTTATTGCATTTTTATTATTTTTTTTTTTTTTTTTTTTTACTACTAATGGTGGCGATCAGCGATTTTTTTCGTGACTGCAACATTATGGCGGAGACTTCTGACAATTTTTGGGACCATTGTCATTTTCACAGCAAAAAATGCATTTAAATTGCATTGGTTATTGTGAAAATGACAGTTGTAGTTTGGGAGTTAACCACAGGGGGCGCTGAAGGAGTTAGGGTTCACCTAGTGTGTGTTTACAACTGTAGGGGGGTGTGGCTGTAGGAGTGACGTCATCGATTGTGTCTCCCCATAAAGGGGATGACACGATCGATGCGCCGCCATAGTGAAGCACGGGGAAGCCGTGTTTACACGCGGCTCTCCCCGTTCCTCAGTTCCGGGGACCGATCACGGGACCCCAGCGGTGATCGAGTCTGTGGGTCTCGCGGTCCCGGAGCTTCGGACCGGACCGAGGGCGCGCGCCCACGACTAAGTAAAGGACGTGCCGGTACGTCGATCTGCCCAGCCGTGCCATTCTGCCAATGTATATCGTCGTGTGGCGGTCGTTAAGTTGTTAAAAACAAATCCAATATTTGTAAGGCCTCATTCACACTTTGGCCCGTTTGGGTCCGTCTGTCACGGACCTGAACGGCCGCTCCATACATCGCTATGGAGCGTCGGATGTCAGCGGAGACATGTCCGCTGACATCCGATAAAAACAGACGTATGGGGGCCATGTCCCCATCTGTCCATGCGTTTTCATCAGATCGCTCCATAGGGAGACAGCGGTGCCCGACAAGCCCCTCCCCGCTCAGTGAGCAGAGAGGAGATTGTCATCCGTTGGCTCAGCGGAGATCTGCGGACTGATATCCCGCTGAGCCGACGGGAGCAGACGGAGTCCGCCAAGTGTGAATGAGGCCTAACATACAAAAGTAAGCAAGTATGCAAGGTCCTACGTTTTAGAACCTTGCAAGATAAAAAAAAATACCTTTTCATTCAATTCCATTGACCTCCCATTGTTCTATATGTGTGGATATTTCCATTAAAGCCCACCCTTGCAATTTAAAAAAAAAATTTTGTTCACATAAATTCTTTTTTTCAAGCAGCCTCCTGGCCAGTCATGTGATATCCTGACATCTTCTTCCTACAATGGCAATGAGCATCTGTCTATATTGCAGAGAATGATGCCATAGGATGTGTCTGATGTCTTGAAGCTTACAGAAAATATGTTGATGCTGGGTGCCATTTACCCAAGAAGAGGACAGGTGCTGGACCATGGAGAAGAAGAACTTGAAGGGCAGTTCCAGAGCATGGAGAGAGCATATAATACTTGGAAAAGATTTTGTTTAACCATTTGACCACTGGGCACTTAAACCCCCTTCCTAACCAGAATAAAAAGAAAATAAATCAGCGCAAAAAATGACAAATGAACCCCTGTATAGCAGCTGAACACCAGGGTCAATAATCACAAAATCCCTGTAGAGAAACAAATACAGATGGTGCAGCGCTCAAATAAAATAATAAAAGATGAATAGAAAGTCCATAAAATCGCAGTACACCTCCAGCGAGTGCCAATGTAGACAGATGACTGTGTAGGTAACCTCACACGTGCTAGACACACATCCACCACCACATGAAATGGCCTCTCACCTCACCACCTGGACCCTTTGATTATGGAGGGTCAAATGCGCTTTATGTGTGAATATCAGCAAATCCAGCAGTAGTATAGACGTCACAGAGAAACCGATAGGCCATGTAATAAACCAATGCCAAAACATAGTGCTCTCCGTTTGGATAAACGATTTAATCGTAATAAAAAGGTAAAAAAACACTCACAATGAAGGCACCACGATCGGTGCCGATGTATACAGCGTGTATATTGAGCATGCCTCCTTTACCGCTGAAGAAGTCCCCGCCCATAGAGGACGTAACGCGTACGGAGGGAGGTTTGTGGCCTCACCCGCGGCTATCACTTTGCTCAATATACACGCTGTATACATCGGCACTGATCGCGGTGCCTTCATTGTGAGTATTTTTTTACCTTTATTACGATTAAATCGTTTATCCAAACGGAGAGCACTATGTTTTGGCATTTATTACATGACCTGGGATGACCTATCGGTTTCTCTGTGACGTCTCTACTACTGCTGGATTTGCTGATATTCACACATAAAGCGCGTTTGACCCTTCATAATCAAAGGGTCCAGGTGGTGAGGGGAGAGGCCATTTCATGTGGTGGTGGATGTGTGTCTAGCACGTGTGAAGTTACCTACACAGTCATCTGTCTGCCTACATTGGCACTCACTGATGTTTACTGTGATTTTATGGACTTTCTATTCATCTTTTATTATTTTATTTGAGCGCTGCACCATCTGCATTTGTTGCCCTTTCCTAACCAGACCAATTTTCAGCTTTTCGGTGCTCTCACAATTTGAATGACAATTACTCACTCATACAACACTGTACCCAAATTAAATTTTTGTCCTTTTTTTCACACAAATATAGCTTTCTTTTGTTGGTATTTAAAGGGTTTGTAAAGGATTTTTTTTTTAATCTTAATTGCTTCCTTTACCTTAATGCCGTGCTGTTTTCATGTTCTCATTGTTCGTTTTTGCTCTCAAGTTGCTGTAGTTCATCTCTGATCTCCACACTTCCTGGTTGTCTGTTTCCTGATGACCACAGTGCTGGGAGCTTTCTCTCTGTGGTCACTAATCAAGGAGGTGTGATTACTGTGTGTCTAAAACCCCTCAGCACCAATCAGTTTCGTTTTCCAAACCATCACTACCCTGTATTGGCTCTGTGGCTCTGTACATCACAGAGGCAGGAAACAACATGCAAAAACTAAACTAGAAACTACAGGTACATTATATGATTGATTTGTATCTATTTTTAAAAGGAATCAGTTAACTATTATCAGCCAGATTCACGTAGAGCGGCGTATGTTTAAGCGGGCGTAGCGCAACTCATATGCGCTACGCCGACGTAACATAGAGAGGCAAGTACAGTATTCACAAAGCACTTGCTCCCTAAGTTACGGCGGCGTAGCGTAAATGGGCCGGCGTAGGCCCACATAATTCAAAGTAGGCTGGTAGTGGGCGTGTTGTATTGAAATGAATCGTGACCCCATGTGAATGAATGGCCGAACGAACGGCGCATGCTCAGAATCACGTCGCAAATACTCCCTACGATACGACGTCTCAATGCGTACAGCGTGAAACCTCACTTACGCCCAGCCCCATTAACGTACGACTTACGTAAACGACGTGAAATCCGATGGCACTTCCGACGTCCATACCCTAACATGACTTAGACCAGCTTTTTGGTGGTTTAACATAATGCTGGAAAAACGCCTTACGCAAACGACGTAGATTACAGCGACGGGCGCAAGTACGTTCGTGAATCGGCGTATCTAGCTCATTTACATATTCGACGCGTAAATCAACGGAAGCGCCCCTTGCGGCCAGCGTAAATATGCACCCAAGATACGACGGCGTAGGAGACTTACGTCGGTCGTATCTTGGCAAAATTCAGGCGTATCTCTTTTTAAGAATGAGCGCATAGATACGACGGCACACATTCGGACTTACGACTGATACGTCGACGTAAGTCTCTCTGAATCTGGCCCTATGTCTCTATACCCTGTAAACTGTCATTTCAGCAAAAAAATTAAATTTCCATTACAACTCCTTTAATCACTGTTGGGTTTTTTATTTTTTGCGCTATAAATTAGAAGAAATATAATATATATATATATATATATATATATATATATATATATATATATATATATATATATATATATATATATATATAAATAAATTTAGCGAATTTGTATTTTTTTCTTCATAAATTTTGCCCAAAATTTCTACTGCTACATATCTTTGGTAAAAATAAGTACAAATTGGTGGATATTATTTGGTCTTTGTGAAAGTTATAGAGTCCACAAGCTATGGTGCCAATATCTGAAAATTGATCACACCTGAAGTACTGACGGCCTATCTAATTTCTTGAGACCCCAACATGCCAGGAAAGTACAAAAACCCCCCAAACGACCCCTTTTTGAAAAGAAGACATTCCAAGGTATTTAGAAAGAGGCATTGTGAGTTTTTTTTAAGTTATTTTGATTCCCCAAATACTTTGCAAAATCAAGATTTTTTTTTTTCCACAAAATTGTCATATTAGCAGGTCATTTCTCACACACAGCATATCCATCCCACAAATTACACCCCAAAACACATTCTGCTATTCCTCCCGAGTATGGCGATACCGCATGTGTGAGACTTTTACGCAGCGTGGCCACATACAGAGGCCCAACATGCAGGGAGCACCTTCAGGCGTTCTGGAGCACCCAAGCCAATTCTGATATTTCTCTCCCACATGTAAAATTCATAATTTATTTTCTAGAAAATTACATAGAACCCCAAAACATTTTTTTTTTTTTTTTAGCAAAGACCCTAGAGAATATAACGGCGGTCGTTGAAACTTTTTATCTCGCACAGTATTTGCGCAGCAATTTTTCAAACACTTTTTTTGGGGGGAAAAAAACAGTTTTGTGCTTTAAAAAAGCAAAATAGTAAAGTTAGCCCAATGTTTTCACATAATGTGAAAGATGAAGTTACACTGAGTAAATAGATAACCAACACGTCAGCCTTCAAAATTGCACACGCTCATGGAATGGCGCCAAACTTCGCTACTTGTAAATCGTCGCCTATGGGGATTTTTATTTTTTTTACTGGTTACGTGTTTTGAGTTACAGAGGAGGTCTAGGGCCAAAATTATTGCTCTTGCTCCAACATTCGCAGCGATAACTCACACGTGTGGTTTGAACACCGTTTTCATATGTGGGCGGGACTTACATATGCCTTCGCTTCTGCATGCGAGCACATGGGGACAGGGGCGCTTTAAAAAAAAAAATATTGTTCATTTTTTGACACTTCCCCCCAATTTTTTTTTTTTTTTTTTTTATTACTTTTATGCCTATTACAAGGAATGTAAACATTGTAAAAGGAATATAGCATGATTCTTTACAGTGAGATATGGGGTCAATAAGTCCACACATCTCACCTCTAGGTTGGGAAGCCTGAAATAATAATAATAAAAAAAAACGATTCTGGCTTCGATCGTAGCGGTGAGTCGGTAGAAGCACCAGAGGGCGGCGGGGGATGTCCCCTCTCACCTCCCGTAAGAAGGATCAAGGGGCGGAACAGCCGATATGTTCATTCTTATGGTGTAGGGAATCGCCGACTGAAAAAGCTGATATCTGAATGATGCCTGTAGTAGAGTATGGCAGGGTATGGCAGAGTATGGCAGGGTATGGCAGGGTATGGCAGGGTATGGCAGGGTATGGCAGGGTATGGCAGGGTATGGCAGGGTATGGCAGGGTATGGCAGAGTATGGCAGGGTATGGCAGGGTATTGCAGAGTATGGCAGGGTATTGCAGAGTATGGCAGGGTATTGCAGAGTATGGCAGGGTATTGCAGAGTATGGCAGGGTATTGCAGAGTATGGCAGGGTATTGCAGAGTATGGCAGGGTATTGCAGAGTATGGCAGGGTATGGCAGGGTATGGCAGGGTATGGCAGGGTATGGCAGGGTATGGCAGAGTATGGCAGGGATGACTAAGCATGGAGGGATGGATGGCTGGATCTGTGACTGCAATTGTCACAGAGCAGCATTGTGGGCACTACACACATCCAGCCCACAGCGCTATTGCCACCGATCGCTCCCCCTCTCCTCTCACAATGTACGATCGATACACAGATGGGAGAGGAACCGGTGTCAAGTCATGACGCCGGTTTGTTTACAAGTGATCGCTCCTTTATGCAGGAAAAAGACCTGGCCAGTTTTTGCGATTCAGCACTGCACAAAATTCGGAAAAAAAAATTTATTCGAAAATTTGGGATTTCGAAAATATAAAATAAAAAACGAATTCCACAATTTTGAAAATTCTGAATTTGAAAATGAAGAATTCGTAAATTCGAAATTGAAAAAAAATTGGAAAATCGAAAATGAAAAATTTAGAAAAATAAACATTTCGGAAGTCCAAAAATTCGGAAATAAAAAAAATTGTCAATACGAAAATTCGGAATTTCCGTTAAAAAACGAATTAGAAACTAAACGAATTGCACAGGTCTAGTGAAAACTGATGTTTGAGCCTTACCCTGACCTCGGTGTATAAAAACAAACTTGTCGTCACCTTGAACATGACTGGTTCCTAGGAAACCGATAAGCTTCTTTTTCATGGTGATCCAAAAACGGCTACCTGGTCAGAGAAGATGTGATCACGAACCAAATAACAAAAGCTGCAAAAAAACACGACACTGGTCATGAAGGAAAAAGAAAAATGGTTTTATTTCTAGAAGGAATGCATGGAAAAAACAAACTAAGAACCAGTAGTAGGGATTCTGACTAATACTCGCCCCTTCCTCCAAACTACAAACACAAGACGACTCCCCAACCCCTCCTCCTCCTCGTCCCACCAATTCCCACCGGCTACTTCCCTTTTCATTGACCCAACCTCATGTAAAGCTTAACCCTCCGTGTACGGCTTTGGTAAAATATTAATCTAACTGGCACCCACAAAGGGCCCCCTCCGCTAGAATAATAAATTGCATAGACTACACCGGGGCGGTGCTAGATTCAGGAAAACGGCTCATCACGGGCCGCAATAAATAACAAAACAGCAATAAAGGGGGCGGGAACAAGCCATCGGCGCACACGGGTTCCTCGCTAGCCGTTGATGCGATAGTTGACGTGGATTTCGGGTTTTATGTCGCACACAAGAGACAGCAGTTGCTCCAATACAAGTTCTTGATTCTGCGTGTAGTTTTCTTGGATAACGGCCATTTTTACCGTCGTCTCCTTCTCCACCTCTTCCGAGCAGCTTCCATGGGAGCCCAAAGCCTAAAAACACACAGAAACGCTCAGATAAACCCATCATTCATTCGTTCATTAACCTCTTGACACGGGCCTCACATATGCGCAGCACCACAGAAGTGGGCTTTAAAGGTTTGTTTTTTTATTTTCTAAATAGGTTCCTTTAACCACTTAACCCCCGGACCATATTGCTGGTCAAAGACCAGAGCACTTTTTGCGAATCGGGACAATTGCGTGGTCGTGCGACGTGGCTCCCAAACAAAATTGGCGTCCTTTTTTCCCCACATAGAGATTTCTTTTGGTGGTATTTGATCACCTCTGCGGTTTTTATTTTTTGCGCTATAAACAAAAATAGAGCGCCAATTTTGAAAAAAATTCAATATTTTTTACTTTTTTCTATAATAAATATCCCCCAAAAATATATAAAACATTATTTTTTTTCCTCAGTTTAGGCCGATACGTATTCTTCTACCTATTTTTGGCAAAAAAAAAAAAATTCGCAATAAGCGTTTATCGATTGGTTTACGCAAAATTTATAGCGTTTAAAAAAATAAAAAAAGATAGTTTTATTGCATTTTTAGAATTTTTTTTTTTTTTTTTTTTTACTACTAATGGCGGCAATCAGCGATTTTTCTCATGACTGACATTATGGCGGACACTTCAGACAATTTTGACACATTTTTGGGACCATTGTCATTTTCACAGCAAAAAAATGCATTGTTTACTGTGAAAAATGACAATTTCAGTTTGGGAGTTAACCACAAGGGGGGGCTGAAGGGGTTATGTGTGACCTCATTTGTGTTTCTAACTGTAGGGGGGTGTGATGACACAGCGAGGATCGGGATCTGTGTGTGTAAACGCACAGATCCCTGCTCTCTCAGGGGACAAAGGACTGATCGTGTGTTCATACAATGTATGAACAGCGATCTGTTATTTCCCCTAGTCAGTCCCACCCCCCCTTCAGGTTAGAACAGAGAGGGAACACAGTTAACCCCTTGATCGCCCCCTAGTTTTAACCCAATGACCCGATGCTCTCAGCGTGAAGAGAGAAAAAAAGCCGATCACCGGCTTATGTGCAAGGGACAATTCTGCCTTACTGTGCAATCCCCACCAAGTGCCACCTATCAATGCCCACCAAGTGCCACCTATCAATGCCCACAAGTGCCACCTATCAATGCCCACAAGTGCCACCTATCAATGCCCACAAGTGCCACCTATCAATGCCCACAAGTGCCACCTATCAATGCCCACAAGTGCCACCTATCAATGCCCACAAGTGCCACCTATCAATGCCCACAAGTGCCACCTATCAATGCCCACAAGTGCCACCTATCAATGCCCACAAGTGCCACCTATCAATGCCCACAAGTGCCACCTATCAATGCCCACAAGTGCCACCTATCAATGCCCACAAGTGCCACCTATCAATGCCCACAAGTGCCACCTATCAATGCCCACAAGTGCCACCTATCAATGCCCACAAGTGCCACCTATCAATGCCCACAAGTGCCACCTATCAATGCCCACAAGTGCCACCTATCAATGCCCACAAGTGCCACCTATCAATGCCCACAAGTGCCACCCACCAGTGCAGCCCATCGGTGCCGCCTCATTAGTGTACTTCAATGAAGTAGAAAAATTATCTGTTTGCAAAAAAAAATAACAAAATATAAAAAATATATTTTTTTTTTCTTAAAACATAAAAACGGCAGAGGTGATCAAATATTATTTGATTGGGTACAGCGTTGTATGAACGCGCAATTGTCATTCAAATTTCATCAGCGCTGAAAATTGGTCTGGGCAGGAGGGGGTTTAAGTGCCCAGTATGAAAGTGGTTAAGGTCACTTTGTTTTTACCAAAATATTGCGTTGGCGCTAACCAGTAATTTGGATGGCTGAACTCTATGGAATCCCACCAAATACATACAGCTGCCTCCTTGGCCTTGAAGTCTTTCTCCCGCTGCAGCCGGTATTGCTCAATCTCAGCCTGGGCCTCCTCCTTCGCCTGTTTCAGACGTTTGTTCTTCCCTGGATTAGAAAAAAAAGTGCAGCCATGTGAATCTCAGGTCCTCGCTGGTCACTTTATATAAAAGCGACATTATAATAGACAGTGATGTCATAGAGCAGTGGAATTCCAAGCACAGCACTAAACTATAGGTTTACTGGCACCACTGCAAGGAGTCGCGCCGCCCCCCCGTCCCTGGCGCCACTGCAAGGAGTCGCGCCGCCCCCCCCCCGTCCCTGGCGCCACTGCAAGGAGTCGAGCCGCCCCCCCGTCCCTGCAAGGAGTCGCGCCGCCCCCCCCGTCCCTGGCGCCACTGCAAGGAGTCTCGCCTCCCCCCCCGTCCCTGGCACCACTGCAAGGAGTCGCGCCGCCCCCCCCCGTCCCTGGCGCCACTGCAAGGAGTCGCGCCGCCCCCCGTCCCTGGCGCCACGGCAAGGAGTCGCGCCGCCCCCCCGTCCCTGGCGCCACTGCAAGGAGTCGCGCCGCCCCCCCCCCCGTCCCTGGCGCCACTGCAAGGAGTCGAGCCGCCCCCCCCGTCCCTGCAAGGAGTTGCGCCGCCCCCCCGTCCCTGGCGCCACTGCAAGGAGTCGCGCCGCCCCCCCCGTCCCTGGCGCCACTGCAAGGAGTCGCGCCGCCCCCCCCCCCGTCCCTGGCGCCACTGCAAGGAGTCTCGCCTCCCCCCCCCCGTCCCTGGCACCACTGCAAGGAGTCGCGCCGCCCCCCCCGTCCCTGGCGCCACTGCAAGGAGTCGCGCCGCCCCCCCCCCGTCCCTGGCGCCACTGCAAGGAGTCGCGCCGCCCCCCGTCCCTGGCGCCACGGCAAGGAGTCGCGCCGCCCCCCCCCGTCCCTGGCGCCACTGCAAGGAGTCTCGCCTCCCCCCCCGTCCCTGGCACCACTGCAAGGAGTCGCGCCGCCCCCCCCGTCCCTGGCGCCACGGCAAGGAGTCGCGCCGCCCCCCCCGTCCCTGGCGCCACGGCAAGGAGTCGCGCCGCCCCCCGTCCCTGGCGCCACGGCAAGGAGTCGCGCCGCCCCCCGTCCCTGGCGCCACGGCAAGGAGTCGCGCCGCCCCCCCCGGCGCCACTGCAAGGAGTCGCGCCGCCCCCCCGGCGCCACTGCAAGGAGTCGCGCCGCCCCCCCCGTCCCTGGCGCCACTGCAAGGAGTCGCGCCGCCCCCCCCGTCCCTGGCGCCACTGCAAGGAGTCGCGTCGCCCCCCCGTCCCTGGCGCCACTGCAAGGAGTCGCGTCGCCCCCCCCGTCCCTGGCGCCACTGCAAGGAGTCGCGTCGCCCCCCCCGTCCCTGGCGCCACTGCAAGGAGTCGCGCCGCCCCCCGTCCCTGGCGCCACTGCAAGGAGTCGCGCCGCCCCCCCGTCCCTGGCGCCACTGCAGGGACTCGCGCCCCCCCCCGTCCCTGGGGCCACTGCAGGGACTCGCGCCCCCCCCGTCCCTGGCGCCACTGCAGGGACTCGCGCCCCCCCCCGTCCCTGGCGCCACTGCAGGGACTCGCGCCCCCCCCCGTCCCTGGCGCCACTGCAGGGACTCGCGCCCCCCCCGTCCCTGGCGCCACTGCAGGGACTCGCGCCCCCCCCCGTCCCTGGCGCCACTGCAGGGACTCGCGCCCCCCCCGTCCCTGTCGCCACTGCAGGGACTCGCGCCCCCCCCCCGTCCCTGTCGCCCCTGCAGGGACTCGCGCCCCCCCCCCGTCCCTGTCGCCACTGCAGGGACTCGCGCCCCCCCCGTCCCTGTCGCCACTGCAGGGACTCGCGCCCCCCCGTCCCTGTCGCCACTGCAGGGACTCGCGCCCTCCCCCGTCCCTGTCGCCACTGCAGGGACTCGCGCCCCCCCCGTCCCTGTCGCCACAACAAGGACTCGCGCCCCCATCCCTGGCGCCAGCCCAACCAGGGGCCGGATCAAGCCTAGCAGTCCACAGTTTGGACACCACTGGACAAGATGGAAGCTGTACTGATGCATCAGGAAATGAGTGTGTCGCTTGCCTGCCGTGTGGAAGATTTGTGTCAACACAAGGCTGACTGTACAGAACTACAATTACATTGGCAGTTAAAGCACCAAACCCCGCAGAGTGCCTGAAATGTCAGGTGGCTCTTGGCCTCCAGTAATAATGGGGGTTTGGGTGGGAAGGGGATAATAATGCTCCTATGCTGGACTTGTGCAGGATTGTATCATAAAGATGCGCCCCCCCCCCCCAATGTGTAGAACTGACAGGTCTAGGAAATGAGTGGGGAACCTGTGTACATGTGTGGAGATCACACACAATTTATATCCAATGACAGTTCAACACCAAATCACACATTTCCTTGGGCTCCTCCCATCCCTATTGTACAGTGTGGGAGGCGGCTTCAGGGACAGTGTGCAGAAAATACACAAGTGTCCAGACATGTAAGTCATCTGTGAATAGAATAATGGAGGAGGACTGAAGAGACGTAACAATCAGAGCGCTCAGTATATGAAATGTATTGGATGGAAAAAGAGGAACAGATGAAACCCCATGACTGATTTCATAATACTCCGCAAATTAGAGGAAGAGAGAGAAGGAGAAGAGCGACCAGTCAGGTGACGGAGGATTACAGAAATAAAGCTGCTTTGTTTGGTCTGTGAGCTCCAGGAGCCTGTAGTGGGACTCACACCTCAAACACATGGAAATTCCATGACCGTCCCCCAGAGAGCGCCATTAGTCTCCCACCACCTCTCTCCCCCCCACAGAGCCTCCCCAGCCTCTCCCTCCCCCCTCCGGCAGAGCCTCCACAGCCTCTCCCCCCCGCACAGAGCCCCCTCCAGCCTCTCTCTCTCCCCCCCCGCACAGAGCCCCCCCCAGCCTCTCTCCCCCCCCCCCCCCGCACAGAGCCCCCTCCAGCCTCTCTCTCTCTCCCCCCCGCACAGAGCCCCCTCCAGCCTCTCTCTCTCCCCCCCCCCGCACAGAGCCCCCGCCAGCCTCTCTCTCTCCCCCCCCGCACAGAGCCCCCTCCAGCCTCTCTCTCTCCCCCCCCCCCCCGCACAGAGCCCCCTCCAGCCTCTCTCTCTCCCCCCCCCCCGCACAGAGCCCCCTCCAGCCTCTCTCTCTCCCCCCCCCCCGCACAGAGCCCCCTCCAGCCTCTCTCTCTCCCCCCCCCGCACAGAGCCCCCTCCAGCCTCTCTCTCTCCCCCCCCCCCCACAGAGCCCCCCCCCGCCTCTCTCTCTCCCCCCCCCCGCACAGAGCCCCCCCCAGCCTCTCTCTCTCCCCCCCCGCACAGAGCCCCCTCCAGCCTCTCTCTCTCCCCCCCCCCCGCACAGAGCCCCCTCCAGCCTCTCTCTCTCCCCCCCCCCCGCACAGAGCCCCCTCCAGCCTCTCTCTCTCCCCCCCCCCGCACAGAGCCCCCTCCAGCCTCTCTCTCTCCCCCCCCCCGCACAGAGCCCCCCCCAGCCTCTCTCTCTCCCCCCCCCGCACAGAGCCCCCTCCAGCCTCTCTCTCTCCCCCCCCGCACAGAGCCCCCTCCAGCCTCTCTCTCCCCCCCCCCCGCACAGAGCCCCCTCCAGCCTCTCTCTCTCCCCCCCCGCACAGAGCCCCCTCCAGCCCCTCTCTCTCCCCCCCCGCACAGAGCCCCCTCCAGCCTCTCTCTCTCCCCCCCCGCACAGAGCCCCCTCCAGCCTCTCTCTCTCCCCCCCCCCGCACAGAGCCCCCTCCAGCCTCTCTCTCTCCCCCCCCGCACAGAGCCCCCTCCAGCCTCTCTCTCCCCCCCCCCGCACAGAGCCCCCTCCAGCCTCTCTCTCTCCCCCCCCGCACAGAGCCCCCTCCAGCCTCTCTCTCTCTCCCCCCCCGCACAGAGCCCCCTCCAGCCTCTCTCTCTCCCCCCCCGCACAGAGCCCCCTCCAGCCTCTCTCTCTCTCCCCCCCCGCACAGAGCCCCCTCCAGCCTCTCTCTCTCCCCCCCCGCACAGAGCCCCCTCCAGCCTCTCTCTCTCTCCCCCCCCGCACAGAGCCCCCTCCAGCCTCTCTCTCTCTCCCCCCCCGCACAGAGCCCCCTCCAGCCTCTCTCTCTCCCCCCCCCCAGAGCCCCCTCCAGCCTCTCTCCCCCCCCCCAGAGCCCCCTCCAGCCTCTCTCTCCCCCCCCCCCCCCCGCACAGAGCCCCCTCCAGCCTCTCTCTCCCCCCCCGCACAGAGCCCCCTCCAGCCTCTCTCTCTCCCCCCCCGCACAGAGCCCCCTCCAGCCTCTCTCTCTCCCCCCCCGCACAGAGCCCCCACCAGCCTCTCTCCCCCCCCCCCGCACAGAACCTCTTCCAGCCTCTCTCCCCCCGCACAGAACCTCTTCCAGCCTCTCTCCCCCCGCACAGAACCTCTTCCAGCCTCTCTCCCCCCGCACAGAACCTCTTCCAGCCTCTCTCCCCCCGCACAGAGCCCCCTCCAGCCTCTCTCTCCCCCCGCACAGAGCCCCCTCCAGCCTCTCTCTCCCCCCGCACAGAGCCCCCTCCAGCCTCTCTCTCCCCCCGCACAGAGCCCCCTCCAGCCTCTCTCTCCCCCCGCACAGAGCCCCCTCCAGCCTCTCTCCCCCCGCACAGAACCTCTTCCAGCCTCTTTCCCCCCGCACAGAACCTCTTCCTGCCTCTCGCAGAGCCCAATCACACCTGTAGCACATCCACAGCCGTTAAACATTTCCTAAAACATCTCCCATATCGGACTATTAGAAAATAAAAATACTTTATGCCCAACTTCTCATCTCAGCAGAGTACAACTACAACTCCCAGCATGCCATGCTGCATCCGATTGCTGGAACTTCATTGCACAAGCCCACACCCTATTCTAGTCAGTGAGTGAAGCCGCACACACTGCTAATGTTTCCATTCAATCAACTTTATTGTTCAGTACATACAACTCTCACCAGATCCCCCCCCCCCCCAATACATTTCACCCTAAACCTTCATCATAGAGGAGAACTGGCCCTTTAAGGGTGCACCATATCAGAAGGGAGGGGTCTGTGGGGTAGGCTATTCTGATCAATAAAGTTGATTGAATGGTCATGTAAGCAGAGTGCGGCTCCACTCACTGACTTGTAGTCACAAAGCAGACAGACAAGTTCTGGGCTCCTGGAATGAAATAATAGTCTGAAGAAACTACAACTCCCAGAATTCCTCCCGAGCTACAGCCCGGCAAAGCATGCTGGGAGTTGTAGTCTTTACACGGCAAGTTAGAAGCAGAGCTGCCAATGAATCAACAAGTGACCGGAGAAGAGTCTCACGTTTCCGGGCTTCCGCCACCCTCTCGGCCGCCCTCTTCTCTGCCTGCAGCAGCTGCTGGATCCCCGCGGACTGGCTGGCCATGACTCGCCCTGGACACCTTCTTCTTCTTCTCCGGAGACTTCAGCCGATGATCGAGGTCAGATCAGATGACTGGGAACACGTCAATGAACAACCACGTGACCACGTCATGCTCGCCACGCCCTCTGGGCTGGTCCGAGTCACATGACTGACGCTGCCTGAGTCACGTGCTATAAAGTTCCCGGAAATATTGTGTTCTGTCTCTCTAAAAAAGTTTCCATCCAACCAACACAAATGATTTACATTCAATAAAACAAAATACAGTTTACCCGCCTGCCCACTAAGGCAAATATTTAAAGCGGTGGTTCACCCTCCATGACAACATTTTAGCATAAAATTCGGCATAGTAGCGCGAGCTACAGTATGCCTGTCTTTATTTTTTTAGCCCTGTACTCACTGTGCAATCGTAGAGACAAGATTCCGACTCCCCGCGGGGAATGGGCGTTCCTATGGAGAGGGAAGGTGATTGACGGCCGGCTCTGGCACGTCACGCTCCCCGAAGACAGCCGGAACAGGTCTCGGCTCTTCACGGCGCTATACAGCGCCTGCGCACAGACTATGCGCAGGCGCCGTGAAGCGCCAAGTCCTATTTCGACTATTTTTGGAGAAGCGTGACGTGCCAGAGCCGGCCGTCAATCACCTTCCCTCTCCATAGGAACGCCCATTCCCCGCGGGGAGTCGGAATCTTGTCTCTACGATTGCACAGTGAGTACGGGGCTAAAAAAATAAAGACAGGCATACTGTAGCTCGCGCTACTATGCCTCATTTTATGCTAGAGGAATTTTTTTTTTTTTTTTTTATTAATGGGGTGAACCCCCGCTTTAAAATGTTCACACAATTTACTCAGAACCTCAAACATTCTATATTTTCTATAAGCAGAGACCCTGGAGAATTTAAGTTTAAGTTGCACAATGTTTGTGTAATAGTTTATCAAAATTTCAGTAAAAAAAAAAATATCGGACACTTTATTAGGTACACCTGTTCTATTGCTTGCAACACAAATTGTTAATCAGCCAATCACATGGCAGCAACTCAATGAGGTAGATTCACGTAGGACTTACGCCGACGCATCTTCTTATACGCCGCGTAAGTCCACGGATGCGCCGTCGTATCTATGCGCCGCATTCTTTAAACCAGATACGCCTGAATTCTGGCTCCATCCGACCGACGTAAGTCTCCTACGTCGTCGTATATTGGGTGCATATTTACGCTGGCCGCTAGGGGCGCTTCCATTGATTTACGCGTCGAATATGTAAATGACCTAGATACGCCGATTCACGAACGTACTTGCGCCTGTCGCAGTAAGCTATGCCGTTTACGTAAGGCGTACGTCCGGCGTAAAGTTATCCCACCTAAAGCAGGAGTAAGTCATGTTAGGGTATGGACGTCGGACCAGCCGTCGGATTTTACGTAAGTCGTACGTGAATGCGGCTGGGCGTAGGTTACGTTCACGTCGTACGCATTGAGCCGTCGAATCTTAGGGAGTATATGCGACGTGATTCTGAGCATGCGTGCGCCGTTCGTTCGGCCATTCATTTCATGGGGTCACGGTTAATTTGAATACAACACGCCCACTAGATTCCACATTTGAATTAGGCGGGCTAACGCCGGCCCATTTACGCTACGCCGCCGTAACTTAGGGAGCAAGTGCTTTGTGAATAGTGCTCTTGCCTCGCAGAGTTATGTCGGCGTAGCGCATATGAGATGCGCTACGCCCGCTCAACGATACGCCGAGCTACCTGAATCTAGCTCAATGTATTTAGGTATCTAGACGTGGTGAAAGCGACTTGCTAAAGTTCAAACCGAGCATCAGAATGGGGAAGAAAGAAGACTTAAGTGACTTTGAACGTGGCATGGTTGTTGGTGCCAGACGGGCTGGTCTGAGTGTTTTAAAAACTGCTGATCTACTGGGATTTCCAAACACAACCGTCTCTCGGGTTTACAGTGACTGGTCCGAAAAAGAGAAAATATCCAGTGATCGGCGGTTGTGTGGAGGAAAACGCATTTTTGATGCATAGTTGCCAACATTGTGAAATAAATGATAGGGACACTTTTATTGTATGTAGGCGGAGTCTTATTATAATTAGGGACGGGGCATTCATTTGTGGGCATGACTTGTGGGGGAAGGGAAAATGGGCATTGTTTAAATGGAATATTGGGCGTGGCTTAAAGGGGGGGTGTGGTTCGAGTCTGAGAAGAACGAGGAATGGAGGGAGAGAAAGAGATATGGAGGGAAGGAGAGAGAAGGAAGGAAAGAAAGAGGGATGGAGGGACAGCAGGCCCAGTGCCTACACCACAATATAAATGTGTGTATGCCAGAAAGTTTAACAATCAGAAGATAAAGATACTCCAAACACCTGGTGTCAGCGCTTCAATCATCCCGGCACCAAGGTTGTTATGGTGTCAGGATGATTGAAGTGCATTATTTCTATTATTACATTGTAATATAAAATAAATAGTTCAACTCACCATAATGCCGAATCAGTGGAAGCTCAGAGTGTGTCACCTGCCACATCGCTTGCCACCAGGTGTCCCCAGCAGAGTGTCTCCTTACATCAGGTGCCCTCAGCGGAGTCCTTCCTTACATCAGGTGCCCCTAGTAGTGTCCTTCCTTACATCAGGTGTTCCCTGCAGAGTCCCTCCTTACATCAGGTGTCCCCATCGGAGTCCTTCCTTACATCAGGTGTCCCTAGTAGTGTCCTTCCTTACATCAGGTGTTCCCAGCGGAGTCCTTCCTTACATCAGGTGTCCCCTGCAGAGTCCTTCCTTACATCAGGTGTCCCCTGCAGAGTCCTTCCTTACATCAGGTGTCCCCTGCAGAGTCCTTCCTTACATCAGGTGTCCCCTGCAGAGTCCTTCCTTACATCAGGTGTTCCCAGCGGAGTCCTTCCTTACATCAGGTGTTCCCTGCAGAGTCCTTCCTTACATCAGGTGTTCCCAGCTGAGTCCTTCCTTACATCAGGTGTTCCCAGCGGAGTCCTTCCTTACATCAGGTGTCCCCAGTAGTGTCCCTCCTTACATCAGGTGTCCCCAGCAGAGTCCTTCCTTACATCAGGTGTCCCCAGCGGAGTCCTTCCTTACATCAGGTGTCCCCAGCGGAGTCCTTCCTTACATCAAGTGTCCCCAGCGGAGTCCTTCCTTACATCAGGTGTCCCCAGCAGAGTCCTTCCTTACATCAGGTGTCCTCAGCGGAGTGTCTCCTTACATCAGGTGTCCCCAGCAGAGTCCCTCCTTACATCAGGTGTCCCCAGCGGAGTCCTTCCTTACATTATACTGTATGTGTGTGTATACTGTGTGTGTGTGTATACTGTGTATGTATACTGTATGTGTGTATACTGTGTGTGTGTATATGTATACTGTGTGTATACTGTGTATGTGTATACTGTATGTGTGTATACTGTATGTGTGTGTATACTATGTATACTGTGTGTGTGTATATGTATACTGTGTGTATACTGTGTATGTGTATACTGTATGTGTGTATACTGTATGTGTGTGTATACTATGTATACTGTGTGTGTGTGTATATTGTGTGTGTGTGTGTATACTGTGTGTGTATACTATGTGTGTGTATACTGTGTGTATATTGTGTGTGTGTGTATACTGTGTGTGTATACTATGTGTGTGTATACTGTGTATGTATACTATATGTGTGTGTGTGTATACTGTATATGTGTGTGACTGTGTATACTGTGTATGTATACTGTATGTGTGGGTGTATACTATGTATACTGTGTGTGTATACTTAGTATACTGTATGTGTGTATACTGTATGTGTATACTGTGTATGTATACTGTATGTGTGTGTGTACTGTGTGTGTGTGTATACTATGTATACTGTATGTGTGTGTATACTGTATGTGTGTGTATACTGTGTGTATATTGTGTGTGTGTGTATACTGTGTGTGTATACTATGTGTGTGTATACTGTATATGTGTGTGACTGTGTATGTATACTGTATGTGTATACTGTGTGTGTGTGTATACTGTATATGTGTGTGACTGTGTATACTGTGTATGTATACTGTATGTGTGTGTATACTATGTATACTGTATGTGTGTGTGTATACTGTGTGTGTGTATACTGTATGTGTGTGTGACTGTGTATACTGTGTATGTATACTGTATGTGTGTGTGTATACTGTGTGGCCCCATAATCTATTGCCTGGGGGCCCCATAATCTCCTATTGCCCGGGGGCCCCATAATCTCCTATTGCCTGGGGGCCCCATAATCAGGGCCAGACTGGGAATAAAAAAACAGCCCTGGAATTTTTTTTTTATACCAGCCCCATAATATTATTATACCAGCCCAACAGCATAACGTCATTATTTTCTTGTTCATAAAAAGGGAAAACCATATATTTAAAAAAAAACATTTGAAGAGTGTATTATATATAGATAAGAGAAAATTCCAGTTAAAAGTGTAGAAATCATCAAGGGGGGCCCCCAGAGACTCTGTGAATGTGAGGGGCTCAGGGGGGGCTCTGATGACCAGAGACCACTTTTAACCACTTAAGGACCAGCCCATGTACATATACGTCCACAATATGGCACGTACAGGCACATGGGCGTATGGGTACGTCCTCGCCTATTAGCGGGTGGGGGGTCCGATCGGGACCCCCCCCGCTACATGCGGAGGTCGGGTCCGCTCGGGGAGCGATCCGGGACCACGGCGCGGCTATTTGTTTATAGCCGCTCCGTCGCGATCGCTCCCCGGAGCTGAAGAACGAGGAGAGCCGTGTGTAAACACGGCTTCCCCGTCCTTCACTATGGCGGCGCATCGATCGCGTCATTCCCTTTATAGGGAAGACACGATCGATGACGTCATTCCTACAGCCACACCCCCAAACAGTTGTAAACACATACTAGGTGCACCCTAACTCCTACAGCGCCCCCTGTGGTTAACTCCCAAACTGCAACTGTCATTTTCACAATAAAGAATGCAATTTAAATGCATTTTTTGCTGTGAAAATGACAATGGTCCCAAAAATGTGTCAAAATTGTCCGAAGTGTCCGCCATAATGTCGCAGTCACGAAAAAAAATTGCTGATCGCCGCCATTAGTAGTAAAAAAAAATAAAAAAATAAAAATGCAATAAAACTATCCCCTATTTTGTAAACACTATAAATTTTGCGCAAACCAATCGATAAACGCTTATTGCGATTTTTTTTACTAAAAATAGGTAGAAGAATACGTATCGGCCTAAACTGAGGAAAAAAAATGTTTTTATATATGTTTTTGGGGGATATTTATTACAGCAAAAAGTAAAAAATATTGCTTTTTTTTCAAAATTGTCGCTCTATTTTTGTTTATAGCGCAAAAACTAAAAACCGCAGATGTGATCAAATACCACCAAAAGAAAGCTCTATTTGTGGGGAAAAAAGGACGCCAATTTTGTTTGGGAGCCACGTCGCACGACCGCGCAATTGTCTGTTAAAGCGACGCAGTCCCGAACTGTAAAAACCCCTTGGGTCTTTAGGCTGCATATTGGTCCGGGGCTTAAGTGGTTAAGGGGGATCCTTTATATTAGAGCCCCCTTACATTACTGTATTCACTCCCCCCTTACATCACTGACCCCCCCCCCCCTCAGACTGGATTGGCGGCACTGATGCTGACCTCCTCTGAGATGCAAGAGATCAATGCAGCCTCACCAGTGCCCATAAAATGCAGCCTCACCAGTGCCCATCAAATGCAGCTTATCAGTGCCCACCAAATGCAGCTTATCAGTGCCCACCAAAAGCAGCCCACCTGTGCAACGCCAAGCAAATGCAGCCCACCAGTGCAAAGTCCACCAAATGTAGCCCACATGTGCAGTGCCCACGAAATGCAGCCCACATGTGCAATGCCCACAAAATGCAGCCCACGTGTGCAGTGCCCACCAAATGCAGACCACCAGTGCAATGCCCACCAAATGCAGCCCACCTGTACAGTGCACAGCAGTGCAATGCCCACCAAATGCAGCGCCCACCAATGCAATTCCCACCAAATGCAGCCCACCAGTGCAATGCCCACCTGTGCAGAGCCCACTAAATGCAACCCACCAGTGCAATGAGACAGAGAGATTATTATACAGATTACAATTTGCAGGGGCAGCAAACAAAGGTGACAGAAAGGGGGGGGGGGCACCATCCATGCAATGGTGAGAGAGATTATAATTATACAGATTACAATTAAATTGCAGGGGGCAGCAAAGGTGACAGAGAGGGGAGGGGGGGGGGGTATTGCACCGTGCAATGGTGAGAGAGAGATTATACAGCTTGCAATACGTTCACCTTAATTGTTCTGCTCCAAGGGCGGCCGACGCCGTTCAATTCTCCTATGCCCTCACTCGTGATTCTGCAGACTGAGACTAGTGGGCACAGGCCGATGGAAGGGGAAATAAAAAAAAGCAGGTGCCGGATTAGATTAGAAGGCAAGACTTTGCATAGCTGGAAAGTGCGGCGGCAATGACGGCCACGGCTGCTTTTTTTACCGACAGCTAGGCAAAAGCGGCCCCAGGGAACTGAGTACAGGCGGCCAGTCCGGCCCTGAAGGCATTGCATAATTGGAAAGTGTGGCGGCGATGGCGGCTGTGGCCCCCCGCTGCTCTTTTTACTGACAGCCAGGCAAAGGCGGCCCCAGGGCACTGAGTGCAGGCGGCCTACCGGGAATTTTTCCGGTATCCCGGTAGGCCAGTCCGGCCCTGCCCATAATCTATTGCCCGGGGGCCCCATAATCTCCTATTGCCCGGGGGCCCCATGAGTTGTTAGTCCGCACCTGATTGGACATGATCTGACAGCACCCGAAATAGTAGGAAGGAAGATTTGCACCTGAAAATATAAAAATCCATTTTATTTGCATCTCCCGTTCGTTTGGATCATGTTTGTAATTTTACTCTGGGCTTTTAAAGAGAATACTTTCCAAATGAATAAAGCGTATTCCAATTTAGTCGAAGTTTGACAATTTTCTTAATAGCGCCATAATGAGCTCTGGGACAGTAATTGTGCGTAATAATTTCAAATCGGATGCTTAACGGCGAGGGGTTTCTGGAAATAATTTGAAAATCTTTGCCACTATGCAAATCCGAGGAGATGTCTTGTTTGTTTAACTTCGCCGTCTGAATAGCTGGAAAGTGAACGCCGGTTTCCATGGCATGCGAGTTCACGATAGAAGGCTTGTAATGACGTCTGGGAAAGTATAGTAAGAAAAAAGCTGGATAACAAGCATCAGGAGACGGGAGCTGCCACCTAGGCAGAGCCACCTAGACAGAGCCGCCTAGACAGAGCCGCCTAGACAGAGCCGCCTAGACAGAGCCGCCTAGCCAGAGCCACCTAGACAGAGCCACCTAGACAGAGCCACCTAGACAGAGCCACCTAGACAGAGCCACCTAGACAGAGCCACCTAGACAGAGCCACCTCTCTCCCCAATGGGTTGCAGCAGCTTCATTAAAGCAGCCCTGTTGCAAAAGTAAAAGTTATAGAAGACAGTTCCAATGTACAGAGGGGAGGTTTTACTTTCTTGTCCCATCTTTGCGCTCTTTAAAATCTTGTAGGTAGATTCAGGTAGAGTTAGGCCGACTTATCAGTAGATAAGTCGACCTAACTCAGAATCTACGCCGACCTATGTTTAAGCGTATGCTCAAACAGAGATGCGCTTAAACATATCTAAGATAGGGCGGCTTGCGCCGTCCTATCTTAGATTGCAATTTTTCGGATGGCCGCTAGGTGGCGCTTCCATTGCGGCCGGCGTAGAATATGTAAATGAGTTTCTACGCCGATTCACGAACGTACACCCGGCCGCCGCAGTCGATTTACGCCGTTTCCGTAAGGAATAACAATGTTAAAGTATGGCCGCCGTTCCCGCCACGAGATTCAATTTTTTTACGTCGTTTCCGTAAGTCGTCCGCGAATCGGGAGTTACGTCGTTTACGTCCACGTCGAAATCAATAGGCCCGTACGGCGTACTTAGCCGCAATGCGCACTGGAAAATGTAGGCGCATGCGCAGTAGCCAAAAAACGTCAAAAACGTGAGGTCAAGCCTCATTGCCATTAAACACGCCCCCCTCCAACCCATTTCAATTAGGCGCCCTTACGCCCGCCGCATTTACACTACGCCGCCCTAAGTAAGGAGGCAAGTACTTTGAGAATACAGTACTTGCCTCTCTTACTTAAGGCGGCGTAGTGTAAACACGCTAGACTACGCCGCCGCAAATTTGCGCGCCCGTACCTGAATTTACCTAAAGGATTGCAAAGACCCGGTCGGGAGCTCCGTGACCGCGGACCCGATCGCCGCTGGTGTCCCACGATCGGGTCACAGAGCTGAAGAACGGGGAGAGGCAAATGTAAACAAACATCTCCCCGTTCTTCCTAGTGACACTGTCAGTGATCAGCTGTTCCCTGTCACGGGGAACAGCAATCAGTGACTTGTCACGGCAAGCCACGCCCCCTAACAGTTATAATCACTCCCTTAAGTCACACTTAACCCTTTCAGCGCCCCATACAGGTTAACCCCTTCACTGCCAGTGTCATTTTTACAGTAATCCGTGCATTTGTATAGCACTGATTGCTGTAAAAATTACAATGGTCCCAAAATGGTGTCAAAATTGTCCGATGTGTCCGCCATAATGTCATAGTCGCGATAAAAATTGCTGATCGCCGCCATTGCTAGTAAAAAAATAAAATTAATAATAAAAATGCCATAAAACGATCCCCTATTTTGTAGACGCTATAACTTTTGCGCAAACCGATCAAACGCTTATTGCAATTTTTTTTTTACCAAAAATAGGTAGAAGAATACGTATCGGACTAAACTGAGGGAAAAAAATGTTTTTTTATATATTTTTTGGGGATATTTATTATAGTAAAAAGTAAAAAATATTGGCCCAGATTCAAAGAGCAATTGCGCCTGCATAACCATAGTTACGCAGCGCAATTGCTTACTTGCCCCGGCATAACGACTTCTCCTGATTCAGAGAGCTCGTTACGCCGACTGCAGCCTAAGATATGCGTGGCATAAGGCTCTTATGCCCTCATATCTTAGGCTGCATTCTTACGCAGGCCGCTAGGTGGCGTTCCCGTTGTGGTCAGCGTATAGTATGCAAATTGCATACTAACGCCGATTCACAACGTTACGCAAGCCCTGCGTACGCAGTTTACGCCGTTTGCGTACGTCGGATTTCGCGTAAGGCTGCACATGCTAAAAGCAGGGGCAGCCAATGCTAATGATCCCCGTTGTTCCCGCGTCGCGAAATTTGAAATTTACGTAGTTTGCGTAAGTGAATCGTGAATGGCGCTGGACGCCATTCACGTTCACTTTGAAGCAAATGACGTCCTTGCGACGGAGCATGCGCTCTACGCTCGGTGCGGGAACGCGCCTTATTTAAATGATTTCCGCCCCCCTACGGGATCATTTACATTAGGCTCCCTTACGCAGGGCATTTTTGAGGAGCGCCCACGCAAATTACGTGGCTGCTGCTTCATGAATGAAGCGTAGCGCAAATAATTTGCGTAGGCGCAGGGTAAAAAGGGTACACTGCGTCTCGGTAAGGAGCGCGCAGCTGTACCTGAATCTACCCCATTGCATTTTTTTCTAAATTGTCGCTCTATTTTTGTTTAAAGCGCAAAAAAAAAAACGCAGAGGTGATCAAATACCACCAAAAGAAAGCTCTATTTGTGGGGAAAAAAAAGGACGTCAATTTTGTTTGGGAGCCACGTCGCACGACCGCGCAATTGTCAGTTAAAGCGACGCAGTGCCGAATCGCAAAAAGTGGCCTGGTCTGATGCTTAAGTGGTTAAACAATATAAAGCAGCTAGCACGGCAAATAGACAATTTCAAAAAAATTGTGAAAAGATAAAATAAAGTGGATCCCAAAACAAATCGAGACAAAATTTTAAATCTCACATTCAACAGTGAGAAATATGTGAAACATTAATTAAATCTGTTCAGTGATGATACATGATTTAAAAAAAAACGTTCAATGATGATACACAATTATTGTAAAACAAATAAATGTAAAGTCCATAAGTTGTAGAAACCCAGTGAAGGGTGGAAAAAAGCTTAAATAAGTGAAAGCTAAATTTTCATAACGTCCATTTGACATCAAAGTGAAGATAAATCGTGAAGCAGGTTTTAGGTACCAGGTGATCCACCTCCAAGAGGGCAAACGCCCGATGGGTCAAACAGGCTTGATTGAAGCTTCAAAGCTGGAAACTAGACATGTGCAATTTGTTTAGTTCCGAATTTGTTTTTTTAACAAATTTTTAAAATTTGTTAATTCAAAATTTCCGAATTTTTAAAATTCCAGAATTTTTAAAATTTCCGAATTTTTAAAATTTCCGAATTTTTAAAATTTCCGAATTTTTAAAATTTCCGAATTTCAGTAATTTGGAATTTCAGAAATTTGGAATTTTCTGAAATTTGAAATTTCAGAAATTCAGAAAATTTTAAATTTGGAAATTCGGAAATTAGAAAATTCAGAATTAGAAAATCGAAAATTAGAAAATTTGAAAATTTAGAATTCGAAAATTCAGAATTAGAAAATCCAAAAATTAGACATTTCGGATTTCCGAATTTCGAATTTTCAAATATCCGATTTTTGAATTTCCAATTTCAAAATTTCCGAAATTCCGAATAACGAAAATTTGGAAATCTGAAAATTCTTAAATTTTGGAATTAACAAACTCTGAATTTTCGTTATTCGAATCCCCAGTGTCTGGCAGGGAGGGAGCATGGCTAGGTGAAGCTTGTTGCGTGGAAACTTTAGATGATCTGCTGTTAGCTGAAGAAGGGGCCCTGCAGGCATGCACCCTGTAGAAAAAGCTTAATTCTAAGGCTGCATTCACACTATAACGCGGCGTACGCAGCGTATTTTGCCGCGATTTGTAAACTTTTTTTTTTTTTCCACAAAACATTTTACATTGATGTCTATGCCGAACGCCGAAAGCCGCCTGAAAAAAAGGGTCCGGGACTTTTTTTAAGGCGGCAGGCGTACAGCGTTTCGGCGCTCGGCGTCAGATGTGAACCATCTCATAGACATCAATGTAAATTCGCCCCTCCAGCGGCACGAGCGTCGCGCTTCAGGCCTATATATGCCTAGGTGTGAATGGGCTCTAAGGCAGGCCATAGATGATTCGAATATGTTTCCTTCCACCTGTGGAAGTGCAAATCACTTGATTCCCCAACAACAGTCAGCGTTTATGGGGAAATGCCTCCTGTGGAGCTATTGTGTTGCCAGTGGGGGTGGGGGGTGCAGAATACAATGATTGATGGCCAACGTTCAGCCTAGGTTCACACTGCTGCGAATTCAAAATCGCAGTAAAATGCGCGATTTTACCGCAATTTCGCGGCTGCGATTTTGCCGCGATTTCGGCCGCAATTTAATGTAAATCGCGGCCCGAAATCGCAAAAAGTAGTACAGGAACTACTTTTTGAAATCGCAGATGCGGCGTCGCACTGATTAGGACAGTGCCATTGCCGACAATTGCCGCCGATTTGAGATGCGATTTGACATGTCAAATCGCATCTCAAATCGTTCCAAATCGTACCCAGTGTGAACCAGGGCTCAAGCCTGAATGACCCCTGGACTAAAAAGTTGGGGTCCACTGCACTTTATTGATTGGAGCACATTTGCACAATTATATGGACGTTTTTTTTTCCCGATTTTTTGATTATGATGTTTACAATATTGTGAGCACTGTAATTATATTTAATTTTTTTAATAAAAAAGATGGTTTCATGGGACAGGATCGGTGTGAGAAGAGCAGGGTGAGAGAAGAAGACAATTCTTTCTCCATTGGGCTTGTAAGTATGTGAATATGGCAGAAAAATGAGCAAAAAGTTAAATGGGGGGAAAAAAAAAGAATTTGGAAAGGTGTCCACTTTAACTGCTTGACCCTCGGACCATTTTGGTGGTTTAAGACTGGTGCATTGCCACGAAATGAGATTTGCCATGGAATGAGATGGTCCGCCTCCATCACATCCTATTGGCTCACTCCTGTCACGTGACATATTTAAACGTCAAGTATCGACGCAAACATCAGTCTCAGCTAGGCTATCATAGGGAGAGGATCTCCTCTCCCTGTGATAGCTGAAGCTGCACGGAGCTTGCTGTCATGCCTCCCCGCGAGCGCGATAGATCCACAGCGCTATCGAGATCCCAATGCCCGATAGCGCTGTCAGCGTGCCTCCCGCCAGCGCTAACTACACCCCGCGCCCGCAGCTCTACTCCCCGTCCCCCGTTAAGGCTCAGGGAACAGGGAACAGAAAGTACAGCATCGGGTGCAGGTAAAGTAGTAGTGCGCAGGCGCAGCACTACGCAAATAGTGTAGGGTGTTCTAAAGTATTTTCTAATCTGTGAAAAGTGCTATACGCATGCGCGAGTCTACGCTATTAGGTGCATTGGGATCCCGATAGCGCTGTGGATCTATCGCGCTCGCGGGGAGGCATGACAGCGAGCTCCGTCATTTAGAGCTGACTGCGCAGGCGCCGTATAGCGCCGACTCGCAGCTCGGCTATTTACGGAAATCTGGTGACGCGCCTTGGAAGCCGGGGAGAAAATCACAATATAACGGTATGTACGACAAAAAAAAAAAAAAAAAAAAGACATGCATACTGTAAATGTCGTTAGTATGCTGGATGTAATGTTAGAATTTTTTTTTAGGGTGAACCCCCGCTTTAAGTGTTCCCTAGGAAGTGATTCTTAGGCCCCGTACACACGACCAAACATGTATGCTGAAACTGGTCCGCGGGCCAGTTTCAGCATACATGTTCGGTCGTGTGTAGGCGCGAGCGGGCTGAATTCCAGCAAACATTTGCCCGCCGGGCCTTTTCCCAGCAGACAAATATTCCTGGACGTGTTTTAAAACCGTCCGCTGGAATCCTGCCCGCTCGGACATGTACGGTCGTCAGTACAGACCTACCGTACATGTCCGAGCGCCCGCCGTCCCTCGCATGCGTGGAAGCCTTTAAATGGCAGGCCCGCCCACGTCGCCGCGTCATCGTCGCGGCGACGACGCGGACACGCCCCGCGTAGTGTTTACGCGCGGACTTCTGTACGATGGTTAGTACAACCATCGTACAGAAGCCCTCTGGCAGGCATGTACGGTGAAAACGGTCCGACGGACCGCTTTCATCGTACATGTTTGCTCGTGTGTACCGGGCCTTACTGTTAGGTGGCCGTGGCTACACGTGACACGTCACTGATGACCGTTCCCGATCATGGGGGAACGGTCATCAGTGACAGTGTCACTAGGCAGAATAGGGCAATGCCTTGTTTATATAGGCATTCCCCTGTTCTGCTCTTGCCGACCGCAATCGCGAGACTCCCGGTAACATCGAGTTCCCGGGACCCGCGGCCCCACTCGCAAGGCACGCGACGGGCGCGTGCATGCCTGCTGGGCGGCAGATTCAAATGGACGTACCTGTACGCTAATCTGACTGCCATGTCATTCTGTCGACGTAAATAGGCGTGCGGCGGCCAGCAAGTGGTTAAGTCGTGCTATGGCCACAACGCTGCTTTATAAATCACCCTTCCAGCGTCTCTGACTTTGGTCTGTATACAGGTGAGGTATTGCCTGGTTAATACAGAGGAACGCAGCATTTTTCTCTCTGGAAAAAGGTCGCGGCTTTTATGTGTGTTCGTAGGTGGTGGAAATTGAGCTTCATCGCATTCTATAGCCGGTGATAAAATTATTGTAATATATCTTACAGACAGATATTGTATTCTGCATGGCGTATCCCATGCTATTATTTTCCCTGCCAGTATCTTATTGAACATCAGACCTTTCAGGATTTCATTCTGGACAGGAAAATGATCATCATCATAAGAGCTGCCTGAAGAAAGAGACAAAATACCGTTTATACCATTTCTTGATATTTACCTTTAAATGCCATGTAAATGGCAATGGCTAATGCTTGTGCCCTCACACAGCTGTGGATTTTGATGGGTACTTTGGATGATGTCGCTAATAGCTCCATTAGCAAACATTAAAATATATATAGATCCAAAATCAATTTTTCAGTACGTATGTCATCATATTTTACTGCAACCATTCTCAACCACGGTGCCATGCAGAGGCGTAAGCCGCATAACTAGAACCTTCGGGGCCCCAGTGCAAGAAACCATGATGGGCCCCCCTTCCATCCGAGCCCTGGGCTTCCAATTTTGGGAGGGTGTCCATGGGCATGCGTTTATTTTATTTTACTTGAAAATGTGGATGGAATTGGCCTACAGTGGTTGGCACAGTTAAAGCTGAAGATGATGGGCACAGTGGCCCATATTCTCTCTAAAAATCTGCGGGCTGCGCTTAAGGCACTTACACTCCGCTGTCCCAACTTACAGGAGCAAGTGCTGTATTCCCCAAACACTTGCTCCGTAAGTTGGGACGGCGGAGTGTAAATGCCCCGGCGTAGCCTGGCGGATCTCCAAGGGGGCGGCTTGTATTCAAATTAAGCGCGCCCCCGATTCTAATGAACTGCGCATGCGCCGGGCTTCAAAAAGCCCAGTGCGCATGCTCCAGTTCTCGGCGGAAAACGTCAATGACGCCGACGTGTGTGTCATTGACGTAAAGTCGTATTCAAGAACGACTTAGTAAAACGACGTACCCGACGAAAAAACACGACGCGGACCCGACGCCATCCGTACGTGGGACTTGCGGAAACTTACTCCTCATATAGCAGGAGTAAGTTTCCGCTTACGCAAACGACGTTAGCGACGGTAACGCGACGCGAACTCGTTCGGGAATCGGCGTAGAAGGATCATTTGCATACGCAAATGAGTCCTTCACGTAAATGCCATCTAGCGGCGGCCGGCGTCATTACATTTAAGATCCGCCAGTGTAAGTGACTTACAGATGGCGGATCTTAAGCGTATCTATGCGAAAATGATTCTAAGAATCAGGAGCATAAATACACTGGCCAAAAAAGGGAGTTACGATGGAGTATCCTGAGATACTCCATCGTAACTTCTATGAGAATATGGCCCAGTGAGGCTGAAATTTATGGGCACAGTGAGGTTGCAACTGATGGGCACAGTGAGGCTGAAATTGATGGGCACAGTGAGGCTGCAACTGATGGGCACAGTGAGGCTGAAATTGATGGGCACAGTTTTATCTAGCAGTAATGATACATAATCACCTGATAAATGGGCATTTACAGTCCTACATTAGTAACAGTTTAATTTTTCAGTTTGTTTGCATGTTTGTGCCCCCCCAAAAATGTTGAGCATCAGCCGTCACTGGTGAAAAGTGAACCAAAAGCACTTTGTCAGAAAGTAGCAATTTTTCGTCTTAAAGGGTCACTAAAGGAAAAACATATATATTTTTTAAAATAACAAACATGTTATACTTACCTCCACTGTGCAGTTCGTTTTGCACAGAGTGGCCCCGATCCACGTCTTCTGGGGTCCCTCGGCGGCTGTCTCTGGTCCTCCCCGCAATTACTCACCACAGTCATGCGAGAGCTCGCATGGTGGTCAGTAATTGCGGGCGCGCTCCCGTGATACAGCGAGCGGCCATAGCCGCTCGCTGTATCACTCGGCCCCGCCCCTTGGCGCGCCGCTTTACTGGATGTGATTGACAATATGGCCATGTGGCTATGTTAGGTGAATTACATTGATTTCTACAACCATGTGGCCTTGTGTGATGTCACACGCATTCCCGTGGTCAGTGCTGGGTCAATGATATGGCCAAATGGCTTTAATAGGTCATTGTTATTGACCTAATATGGTCATGGGGCCATATTGGTCAATGATGTCTTGAACATCACCTCCCTTTTCATAGGCTCAGCACTGACAGCGGGGATGCTCATAACATCATTGACCTAATATGGTCACATGGTTTTAATGTCATTGACCTCAAATGACAATGTGATTGTAATAGATCAATATCATTGACCTAACATGGCCATTGGGTCAATGATGTATTGAGTATCCCTTCCCCTCTCTGTATGGGCAGATTCGGCTCATTGGCCCACTGGCCGAGGAATGACAGCTGCATTCTGGGTTCAGCCAAATCCAAGTTTGGGCTGAACCCAAGCTCATCATGTCTTGCCAGTAGTACTTTGATAGGTCTCGGGAAGCAAGGGAGGTGAGGTTTGGTGTTTTGGTCTACAGCAGGGGTCTCCAAACTTTTCAAATAAAGGGCCAGTTTATTGTCCTTCAGACTTGAGGAGGGCCGGATTGTGGCCAGCAGGGGCAGAAAATGTCACGGGCCTGGCATGAGTGAGAATAAATATGGCCTTAGGGTTGATGGTCAATAGGAGTAGGAGTAGTGTCCCTATTAGTAAGAGGAATAGTATCCTATCATTGGTATCGTGGAAAAAATAGTGCCCCATTATTGGTGTCAGTGGGAGGAATAGTGCCCTAAGGGCCGGATGAAGGCTAGCAAAGGGCCACATCTGGCCCTCGGGCCGCAGTTTGGAGACTCCTGGTCTACAGACTGTGACAAATTCCTGCATTTACTAGCTGCGCAGGCTAGTTGTTTATACTATTTTGTATGTTCTATATCATTAGCTGCCTTAGGCCCATATTCTGAAAGGGCTTACGACGGCGCAACGCAATGTGCGCCGTCGCAAGTCCTAATCTGGGCCATCGTATCTATGCGACTGATTCTTAGAATCAGTTCCGCATAGATATCCATTAGATCCGACAGGCGTAAGGCTCTTACGCTGTCGGATCTTAAATGCAATTTATTTTTTCGCCGCTAGGTTTCGCCTCCGTCGTTTTCCCCGTCGTGTATGCAAATTAGCAAAATCCGCGAATTCCCGAAACGTACGCGCGGTCGACGCAGTGAAGTTACGACGTTTACGTTAGATTTGCGACGCGTAAAGTTGCCCCTGCTATATGAGGGGCAACCAATGTTAAGTATGGCCGTCGTTCCCGCGTCGAAATTAAAAAATTTACGTCGTTTGCGTAAGTCGTCCGTGAATGGGGCTGGACGCCATTTACGTTCACGACAAAACCAATGACGTCCTTGCGACGTCATTTAGCGCAATGCACGTCGGGAAATTTTAGGGACGGCGCGTGCGCAGTACGTTCAGCACGGGAACGCACCTAATCTAAATGATCCACGCCCCCTACCCGGCTCATTTGAATTAGGCGGGCTTGCGCCGGGGGATTTACGCTAAGCCGCCGCAACTTTACAGGCAAGTTCTTTGTGAATAAAGCACTTGCCTGTAAAACTTGCAGCGGCGTAACGTAAATGAGATACGTTACGCCGCCGTAGTTTTACTCCATCCTACGAGAATCTGGGCCTTAGTGCGTATTTTTATTTTTGAACTGCAGGAGGCTATTCACAAGTTTATCGGATACTGCTGTACAATGTATGAGTTTCTATCAGGAAAAGATGTCTGTCTCCTATAATAACCTGCTATTATGTATGCAGTAGACATTATACAAATTGCACCATTATGCCATGACTCCTCCCCCAACCGCCAGCGCTCTGTCTGCATAATGTATAACCTTCAGACAGGTCTATGGTTTACAATTCAAAAAGAAATCCAGGTAAATATGCCTCCGTTATGTGATTTTTCAGGTCGTTTTTTTATCTTGACTAGAGTTACATTTAAGTTACCATAGTGCTGAGTAATTGATAGAATTGTGAACTTACATAAATAAGCATAGAAGTACACAGCTAAAGTTTGCATGCCGCATAAATTATTCCAAGGACAAAGCTGAGCTCTAATCAAACAGCTAAAAAAAATTAAACATATAGGCCCAGATTCAGCATAGCTTGCGCTATATTTGCGGGGGAGCAGGGCAACGATTTTGCCCTGCGCCCCCGCAAATATTTTGCGCTGCCCTCGATCCACGGAGCAGTAGCTCCGTGAACTGCGAGGGCGCGCCGGCAAATTTGCCCGGCGTAAGCGCGCGCAAGTTAAATGATCCCGCCGGGGGCGGGAATCATTTAAATTAGGCGCGCTCCCGCGCCGAGCGTACAGCGCATGCTCCGTCGGGAAACTTTCCCGACGTGCATTGCGGCAAATAACGTCGCAAGGACGTCATTTGCTTCAAAGTGAACGTGAATGGCGTCCAGCGCCATTCACGAACCACTTACGCAAACGACGTAACATTTGAACGTCGCGACGCGGGAGCAGCGGTATACTTTAGCACAGGCTGCCCCTGCTATTAGAAAGGGCAGCCTTGCGCTAAAGTAGCCGTACGGAAACTCCGTACCTGGCTTGCGCGGGGCCCGCGCAAGATTGTGAATCAGTGGTAGTATGCAATTTGCATACTACACGCTGATACACAATGGGAGCGCCCCCTAGCGGCCCCCGCAAGAATGCAGCCTAAAATCTGCGAGGCATTAGAGCCTTATGCCGCGCAGATTTTAGGCTGCAGCCGGTGTAACGAGGTTCCTGAATCAGGAGCCCTCGTTACACCGGAGCAAGTAAGCAATTGCGCCGTGTAACTCATGGTTACACGGGCGCAATTGCTTCTTGAATCTGGGCCATATTTGAGATCTGTTTTACCTGCCAAACGATTTCTATTTCTGACCATCTAGTTCTGAAATTTACACAGAACTGTCTAATCTAGTCCAGGAATGGATCTGCACACCTACAGTGTGATACTGCCAGTGGCGTCAATAGGGTTGGTGTCATCTGGTGCAGTGTCACCCCCCCAAAAAAAGGTATTTTTTTGGTGCGCTTTCAGAAAATGCAGAAAAAACATCCTATAGGACTGCAGCTATAACTGCGGGTAAAATGAAGGAAGACCCCCTTTACACCTCTGGACCACTTCACATTGCACAGCTCCCACACCTCTGGACCACTTCACATCACACAGCCCCCACACCTCTGGACCACTTCACATTACACAGCCCCCGCACCTCTGGACCACTTAACATTACACAGCCCCCGCACCTCTGGACCACTTAACATTACACAGCCCCCGCACCTCTGGACCACTTTGCATTGCACAGCCCCCGCACCTCTGGACCACTTTGCATTGCACAGCCCCCACACCTCTGGACCACTTTACATTACACAGCCCCCATACCTCTGGACCACTTTACATTACACAGCCCCCATACCTCTGGACCACTTTACATTACACAGCCCCCGCACCTCTGAACCACTTCACATTACACAGCCCCCGCACCTCTGGACCACTTTACATTGCACAGCCCCCGCACCTCTGGACCACTTCACATTACACAGCCCCCGCACCTCTGGACCACTTTACATTACACAGCCCCCATACCTCTGGACCACTTTACATTACACAGCCCCCATACCTCTGGACCACTTTACATTACACAGTCCCCACACCTCTGGACCACTTTGCATTGCACAGCCCCCACACCTCTGGACCACTTCACACTACACAGACCTGCACCTCTGGACCACTTCACATTACACAGCCCCCACACCTCTGGACCACTTCACATTACACAGCCCCCGCACCTCTGGACCACTTCACATTACACAGCCCCCGCACCTCTGGACCACTTAACATTACACAGCCCCCGCACCTTTGGACCACTTTGCATTGCACAGCCCCCGCACCTCTGGACCACTTTGCATTGCACAGCCCCCGCACCTCTGGACCACTTTGCATTGCACAGCCCCCACACCTCTGGACCACTTCACACTACACAGACCTGCACCTCTGGACCACTTCACATTACACAGCCCCCGCACCTCTGGACCACTTCACATTACACAGCCCCCACACCTGTGGACCACTTCACATTACACAGCCCCCACACCTCTGGACCACTTCACACCACACAGCCCCCACACCTCTGGACCACTTCACACCACACAGCCCCCACACCTCTGGACCACTTCACACCACACAGCCCCCACACCTCTGGACCACTTCACACCACACAGCCCCCACACCTCTGGACCACTTAACATTGCACAGCCCCCACACCTCTGGACCACTTAACATTGCACAGCCCCCACACCTCTGGACCACTTCACATTACACAGCCCCCGCACCTCTGGACCACTTAACATTACACAGCCCACATCTCTGGACCACTTTACATTGCACAGCACCCCCAGGAACACTTCACATTACACAGCCCCCATACCTCTGGACCACTTCACATTACATAGCCCGCACCTCTGGACCACTTCACACCACACAGCCCCCACACCTCTGGACCACTTTACACATTGCACAGCCCCCGCACCTCTGGACCACTTCACATTACACAGCCTCACCTCTGGACCACTTTACATTGCACAGCCCCCGCACCTCTGGACCACTTCACATTACACAGACCCGTCCACAACTCTGGACCTCTTTACGTTACACAGCCCCCCCCCCCCCCCATACACCTCTGGACCCTATTACACAGCAAACCGAGTCAGGATTTTCTTTAAATAATTGCTCGTATTGCGTTAACCACGTTACTCGCAATCCGAGGTTCCGACTGTATATTACCACATCATTATATCTACGCTTATTTTTGGGATATATTAGTCATCAGGGGTAAATCTTTAAATAGTGAATCTCAATTGTTATTAGGCTATTTCTTTGTTGGTGTTGGTTGCTTATTCTCCTTTGATTTTAAATGAAAAATACAGCATTTAGCCACTGGGTGGCACTACATCATAGAAATAATATCACGATCTAGTGGCCAATTGCAGAATCTTCCTGTTTAAATAAATGAAAAACATTCGACCAGCACAGTGAGTAGCTTAACAACATTTGTTTGTTTGCCCCAATTTGCACAGAATGAATGTGCATGCAAATTTACAGCATTTTTTATAAATGGATCTTTAAAGTTTGCATTGCCACTGCACTTTGATCACCTAGATGGTGACTTGGCTTCATATTGAATATTATATCATTGAACCTCACAGGGTCATCACCCTCTTGAGCTTAGAGTGCGTAGTCACTAGGAGGACTGAGAATATGTCATTGTACTGCTGTGATTTAGGACTCAGGAGGGTGGAAGGGGGGGGGGAGAGGATGTGTTTGCATTTTTGCATTCATCCCAAAGTGACAAGATTTTCTGTTCTGCATTACCCCAGGGATTCCGCTATATTGCTAGAGTATTACATCTGCCGAATGTTTGCTTCAATTCTTTTTAAATCTGCTGCAGTTCTCAGTCTTCGAAGAGCAGCCTACACATATATTGATCCATAACATTACTTCCTAAACACTTGCTTTCCAATATACAGTATGTATATACTGTATACACACTATTAGCCGGATTCAGGTAGAGCGGCGTATATTTGAGCGGGCGTAGCGCATCTCATATGCGCTAAGCTGATGTAACATAGACAGGCAAGAACAGTATTCACAAAGCACTTGCTCCCTAAGTTACGGCGGCGTAGCGTAAATGGGCCGGCGTAAGCCCGCCTAATTCAAAGTAGGCAGGTAGTGGGCGTGATGTATTGAAATGAAGCGTGACCCCATGTAAATGAAGGGCCGAACGAACGGCGCATGCGCGCGCATGCTCAGAATCACATCGCATATACTCCCTAAGATATGACGGCTCAATGCCGACGACGTGAACGTAACCTACGCCCAAGCCCCATTCACGTACGACTTACGTAAACAACGTAAAATACGACAGCAGTTCCGTCGTCCATACCCTAACATGACTTACCCCTGCTTTAGATGGAATAACTTTACACTGGACGTACACCTTACGTAAACGGCGTAGATTACAGCGACGGGCGCAAGTACGTTCGTGAATCGGCGTATCTCGGTCATTTGCATATTCGACGCGTAAATATGCACCCAAGGTACGACGGCGTAGGAGACTTACGTCGGTCGTATTAAGCCAAAATTCAGGCGTATCTTGTATTGTGAATTAGGCGCATAGATACGACGGCGCATCCCTGGACTTACGCGGCGTATCAATAGATACGTCTGCGTTAGTCCTTCCTGAATCTATATATATACAAATAAATATAAATATATATACACATACACACACAATATATATATATATATATATATATATATATATATATATATATATATATATATATATATATATATATATATATATATATATATATATACACACACACACACACACACACACACACACATACACATACGGTCATTGCCAAAAATATTGGCACCCCTGCATTTCTGTCAGATAATGCACAACTTCACCCAGAAAATTGTTGCAATTATAAATGTTTTTAGGCATTTTCATGTTTATTTCTGTTGTTTGTATTGCTACGATAGCCAAATCTGACACATTCCATGCAAAACTCCAAAAATGGACTGGACAAAATTATTGGCGCCTCAATTTAATATTTTGTAGTATACCCCTTGGAAAAAATAACTGAAATCAATCGCATACTGTAACCATCAATGAGTTTCTTACACCTCCTTTTCCCAACTGCTGTTTTGAGATCTCTCCACAGGTGCTCTATGGGATTTAGATCTGGACTCATTGCTGGCCAGTTCAGTATTCTCCAGTGCTTTGTCCTAAAGAGGAAGCTAAACCCCAATAAATAAATAAAAAAATTGAAATACACCCTGCAAGACAAATGCATAATGAGCTAGTATGCATAGCACACTAGCTCATTATGAAGTACTTACCTGAGATCGAAGCCCCAGCAGTCGACCTTGTTCGCCTCCTCCGTCGCCGACATGTCTCACAGAGTGACTTCAGGGTATCACGGCTCTGGCGCTGTGATTGGCATGCGTGCGGGTGCCACCACTAACGGCTGTTTTTTGGGAAAACAAAGTTTTAAATGCTGAAAAATGATCGTGTGTACGCGGCATGAGAGCCAGGCCTTCTTGTCCACATCAGTGCCTGCCCTTACAAATGTGCTTCTGGAAGAATGGTCAAATATTCCCATAGACACATTCCTAAACCTCGTGGACAGCCTTCCCAGAAGAGTTGAAGTTATAGCTGTAAAGGGTGGGTCAACCTAATATTGAACCCTACGGACTAATGCCGCGTACAGACAATCGGACATTCCGACAACAAAACCGTGGATTTTTTTCCAACGGAATGTTGGCTCAAACTTGTCTTGCATACACACAGTCGCACAAATGTTGTCGGAAATTCCGACCGCCAAGAACAGTTCAATACCAGTTGTGTTAGAAGTTTGGTGAGAGACGATTCACGCTTTTCAGCCTCGTGCTTTTCAGTCCGTTACAGCGTGACGAATGTGCCATTTCCATTACGAATGCTAGTTTTACCTGACCGAGTGCTTCCGTCTCATACTTGATTCAGAGCTTGCGTGGAATTTTGTGCGTCAGAAAATTGTCTACACACGCTCGGAATTTATGGATTTTTATTGTCGAAAAATTTGAGAACCAGCTCTCAAATTTTTGTTGCCGAAATTCCGACAGAAAATGTCCGATGGAGCCTACACACGGTCGGAATTTCTCACAACAAGCTCCCATCGAACATTTGTTGTCGGAAATTCCGAGCGTGTGTACACGGCATATGACTGGGATGCAATGAAAGTTAATAGGCGTGTAAATGCAGGACTGTCCCGGGCAATCCGGGACACGTGGTCACCCATGTTTGTAGACACCAGTTGCGACACACATGTGAAGTATCACCACAAACGAACGAGTGAGAAACAACGTGATCCTCACCAAGGCTTTGAAGAAGTGGGTGCAAAAAAAAAATAAAAAAAATAAAATGCTTTTGCTCTACTAAAGAAAAAAAAAAAGAACTGCAATGTAATTAGAGGCAGGGGGAGGAAGGTAATGATGGTAAATGTCATTGTCGGGTGAAGGTTAGCTTTGAAGATTTTTCATACTGGCCGTACAGCATAGCTTTGTTCTATAACACAAGACCATCATTTATAGAGGATAATATTATCATTTGTTCTCTTATTATTCAATCTAATGTGTGAGGATACATTCTAGTTCCATTGAGACAATAGTGGGGGTTATCTCTCCATGTCCATCTTTTCAGAACTATGCTGCTTTATGAGACCATCTCACAGGGACCTCTGCCTATTATTTGCTATTACTTCTGTTATGCCGGTTCTGGGCCTCAACATTACCTGTTGAGATACAATTTATTCCAGAGTCTATAAGGACATGGGGAGTACTGGACAACATGGTTGGGGTTAATTTTAGACATTTTTTAAACATTTTGGGCCAGATTCATGTACAAATCCGGCGGCTTAACGTATCCAATTTACATTACACCGCCGCAAGTTTTCAGCGCAAGTGCTTGATTCACAAAGCACTTGCCTGTAAACTTGCGGCGGCGTTGCGTAAAGCCGTCCGGCACAAGCCCGCCTAATTCAAATGGGGCGTGTATCATTTAAATTAGGCGCGTTCCCGCGCCGAACGCACTGCGCATGCTCCGTTTTGAAATTTCCCGCCGCGCTTTGCGCGAAATGACGTTGCACCGACGTAATTTTTTGAACGGCGACGTGCGTTACGTCCTTTCCTATTCCCGGACGACTTCCGAAAAAAAAAAAAAAAAATTCAAATTCGACGCGGGAACGACGGCCATACTTTAACATGGCTAGTCTAAATATAAGCCATTGAAATAGCACCCGCAATTTTACGACGGGAAAAGCCGACTAGCGACGACGTAAGAGAATGCGGCGACCGCGCGTACCTTCGTGGATCGGCGTAAACAGCTAATTGGCATACCCGACGCGGAAAATGGCGCTAACTCCACCCAGCGGGCGCCGAAGTATTGCATCCTAAGATCCGAAGCCGTACGCCTGTCGGATCTTAGCCAAATGCCGTTGTATCTTTGTTTGAGAATTCAAAATAAAGATACGACGCGGCAAATTTGAAAGTACGCCGGAGTATCAGCAGATACTCCAGCGTACTTTTTCTGTGAATCTGGCCCTTTTTTTTTAATCATAGTTACATAGTTAGTCAGGTTGAAAAAAGACACAAGTCCATCCAGTTCAACCAATAAAAAAATAAATAAAAAAATAATACAATCACATATACCCGATTCTATACCCACAGTTGATCCAGAGGAAGGCGAAAAACCCCAGCAGAGCATGATCCAATTTGCTACAGCAGGGGAAAAAATTCCTTCCTGATCCCCCGAGAGGCAATCGGATTTTCCTCAACTTTACCTATAAATGTCAGTACCCAGTTATATTATGTACATCTAGGAAATAATCCAGACCTTTCTTAAAGTAATCTACTGAGCTGGCCAGAACCACCTCTGGAGGGAGTCTGTTCCACATTTTCACAGCTCTTATGCCGCGTACACACCATCATTTTTCGGCATGTAAAAAACAACGTTTTTAAAAAATGTCATTTAAAATGATCGTGTGTGGGCTTCACATAATTTTTCGGGTTCTGAAAAAAGACAAAAAAAAAATCGAACATGCTGCATTTTTTAACGACGTTTTAAACTATGTCGTTTTTCGGGTTGTAAAAATGATCGTGTGTGGGCATAAAACAACGTTAAAAACCTGCGCATGCTCAGAAGCAAGTTCTGAGATGGGAGCGCTCGTTCTGGTAAAACTACCGTTCGTAATGGAGTAAGCACATTCATCACGCTGTAACAGACAGAAAAGCGCGAATCGTCTTTTACTAACACAAAAATCATCTAAAGCAGCCCAAAGGGTGGTGCTGTTTAAATTGAACTTCCCCTTTATAGTGCCGTCGTACATGTTTTTTACGTCACCACGCTTTGCTAGAGCATTTTTTTTTTTTAACAATAGTGTGTGGGCAACGTCTTTTTAATGATGAAGTTGGAAAAAACTTTGCTTTTTCTAGAGGCTGAAAAACAACGTTTTTTTACAAGCCGAAAAATTATCGTGTGTACGCGGCATTAATGTGAAGAAACCTTTCCATATTTGGAGGTGAAATCTCATTTCCTCTAGACGTAAAGAGTGCCCCCTTGTCCTCAGTGATGACTGTAAAGTGAATAACTCAACACCAAGTTCACTATATAGACCCCTTATATATTTGTACATGTTGATCATATCCCCCCTTATTCTCCTCTTCTCAAGAGAGAATAAATTCAGTTCCTCCAATCTTTCCTCATAGCTGAGCTTCTCCATGCCTCTTATCAGTTTGGTTGCCCTTCTCTGCACTTTCTCCAGTTCCCCGATATCCTTTTTGAGGACTGCCGCCAAAAAACCAAATGGCATTTTCCAGGTGAGGTCTTATGCCGCGTACACACGATCAGAATTTCCGGCAAAAAAAGAGGTGAGCTTTTAGTCAGAAATTCCGACCGCATGTCTAGGCCCCATTGGGCTTTTTCTGTTGGAATTTCCTACAGCAAAAATTTGAGAGCTAGTTCTCTAATTTTCCGACGATCGGAAATTACGATCGTCTGTAGCCAATTCCGACGCACAAAAACACACTGATTTATTCAGAATAACAAAAGGTAGGAATTTGCAACAAAGTTTGTTAGTTTGTTAATCCTTGCAACATAGGTCACCCAGAGGGGAATGTCTTTTCTCAACAAAAGCAGAGTTACGCTTTAAGGTATTGTTAGTTATTATTTCAGATCTTTGGGTTTTTGAATTGTCTTTCTTTTCGGATATTTTTTAATTTTGGATTTCCGAATTTCGGAAATTTCGAATATTCAAATTTATGAATTTACGAATATTAGAATTTACAAATTTTTGACTATTCGAACTGACGAATATTCTGAAAAAATACGTTTAACGGGTTATTTTCGCGAATTAACGAACTTGTCAAAATTCGTTAACCACTTCAGACCCGTGCTATAGCTGAATGACGGCTACAGCACGGACCTGAAAATTCAACTGGACGTCAATTGACGTCCGCCCCTTTGCGCATTCCCCACGCGCGCTCCAGAGCGCGCAGCGGGGAAACTCTGTGTTGGCCGTGTCCCTTGGACACAGCCAATTACAGATCGCCGCGAACGGCCAATCAGAGTGGCCGTTTGCGATGCGATCTGTGCAGCCAATGAGAGATGATCTCATATGTAAACATATGACATCATCTCTCATTGCCGTTTTACACAGAGACAGCGTCCTGTCTCTGTAGAGGAGACCGATCTGTGTCCCTTGTACATAGGGACATAGATCGGTCACCCCCCCCCAGTCACCCCCCTTCCCCCCCCAGTTAGAACACAATGCAGGGAATACATTTAACCCCTTTCTCACCCCCTAGTGTTAACCCCTTCAATGCCAGTCACATTTATACAGTAATTAGTGCATATTTATAGCAGTGATCGCAGTATAAATGTGAATGGCGCCAAAAAATGTGTCAAAAGTGTCCGATGTGTCCGCCATAACGTCGCAGTCCCAATAAAAATCACAGATCACCGCCATTTCTAGTAAAAAATAATAAAAAATAATAATTCTGTCCCCTTTTTTGTAGGCACTATAACTTTTGCGCAAACCAGTCGCTTATTGCGATTTTTTTTTTTCCAAAAATATGTAGAAGAATACGTATCGGCCTAAACTAAGAATTTTTTTTTTTTTTTTTTTTAATTTGGGATATTTATTATAGCAACAAGTAAAACATATTGGGCCATATTCTCAAACAAGTTACACCGGCGTATATGGAAATGCGCGGCGTACGTGTAAAGATGCGCCGTCCTATCTATGCGCCATAGTCACAGAACCAGATCCGCCAGAAATCAGGCTACTCCTGTCCGTCTTAACTAGTTTAAGTTTACGCAGCGTAGGCGTATATTTCAGCTGATGGCATCCTAGGCTGCCATAGAATTAGTATTCAAATATGCAAATGATGTAGATGCGCTGATTCCCGAACCTACGCGCGATCGGCTTAGGCTACGCGCTGTGCGCGTAAGACGATTGTCCGGCTGAAAGTTACCCCTTATAAAGCTCGGTTAACTTTGCTCCAGACCTGAGTAAGTTAGCTTGAAAAAAGCAAATACAGCAGCACCATCCCAGACGAGCTGAGCAACCAAATTTTGCGGACAACACATTCGTATGCCAACATGCCAGGGGCAGGCGTGGTCTTAGCACTGCTAGTGTGTGAGGAGGAAGAGGCACTTAGAAGGAGGAGGGCACGGAGGAGGGCACGTGAGAGGATCTACCCACAGCGCATTAGCCTCTTTGGCATGGCTGATGTGGATGTGTATCACCGTTATAGATTCAGCCCTGATGCCATCCTTGAAATTACCAGAGCCCTGAAGAATGACATCAGCAGCCCAACACAACGATCCCATGCAGTGCAGCCACTGGTGAAGGTCCTGGCAACATTGCATTTTCTTGCCACAGGCTCTTTTCAAAGAACCAGTGGAGACGTGGTTGGGATATCCCAAACCAGCATGAGTAGATGCGTGCACCAAGTTGTCCCCGCAATACTCCGACGCATGTCGCACCACATAATCAGACCCACCCAGGAGGACATGCGGCTGAAGGCAATGACAGATTTCTGCCTAATTGATGGTTTCCCACGCACTGTGGGTGCAATTGATTGTACCCATGTGGCAATACAGCCCCCCCACGAGACCGAGCACATATACCGCAACAGAAAACATTGGCATTCTATCAATGTCCAAGTGATCGTGGATGCACATGGCCTCATATGGCACGTCCGTGCAAAACACCCCGGATCCAGCCATGACAGCTTTATATTCAGGCAAAGTGACATCCCAAGACAATTTGAGCAGAATGTGTATGGGGACAGTTGGCTGGTTGGTGAGTGACATGGGTGTCAGGTATGACTGTCCCCCCCCATGATGCAGACATCACGAGGGGCACATGCATTACTAACATCCTCCTGTCTTTTCCCTTCCAGGTGACTCTGCATATGCCCTGGGACCTCATCTCATGACTCCATTCCGCAATCCGCAAACACCAGGAGAGAGAAGATATAACGAAGCACACGCACGCACCCGTGCAGTGGTTGAGCGAACATTTGGCCTCAAGTCACGATTTCGATGCCTGGATAAGACTGGGTGTACCCTGCTGTATTCCCCCAACTTCGTGTGCCAAATCATCGCTGCATGTTGCGTGCTGCACAACTTCGCAGTGAGAAAGGGCCTGCAGATTGACCTACGTGATGACCTGACCCCCCAACCACCATGTCCCCCCCTTACCGAGGCTACCCCGTCTGCTGATGGTACAGCAGTCAGGAGATGTCTCGTGGAGCGAATCTTTGAACGTTAAACACAAACATTAAACATGGCACACAGAAAATGCACGCATGCACACCACTGTGGTCCCTAACACACACCCCACATGCACAGAACATTGGATTAGACCGAAGTACACCGCACGGTACTAAGGAGCAGCAACGCCGCGTCAAGGCCCCAATGATGTTGCTGTCCATTCATACGTCATTCATACGGACCTGGGGAGAACTTATCACCAGCGCCCGAGGGTGACCCCCCTTACTGGCAGGAATGTCACCACCCCACATTCACACACCATTCACACTGTACTCTGCAACACTGCCTGTGTGCAGCACCCAAAATTAAAAAAAAAGCTCTTAACCAGAGCAAATAATAAAATAAGCTCTTAACCAGAGCAAATAATAAAATAAGCTCTTAACCAGAGCAAATGAAGAATAAATAATCACTTGCCCCGGCGCGGGCTACGCCTGGTGCCCAGGTTCCTGGCCCTCACTTGCCTGGGGGGAGCTGGGGCATCAGGTGGAGGAACATCTCCAGGTGGAGGAACATTCCCAGGTGCCTCCCTGCCTGTCTGCCCTCCAAAGCTAGTGCTATGCGGGTGAGCAATGACTCCTGGGTAGCTGTCTGGGCCTGAACAGCCCTTCGCAGGCACCTGACCTCCCCCACAAGTTCGGCAGTTGTAGTCTGCAGCTCACCCAGGCTGGTGATTGTGGCTGCGCAGTTTCCAGCCACATCTTGGAGAGCATCTGGTACTGCTCCCGAGGAGGCCAAGCTGTCGGACAGGCGCCTCAACTCCACCAAGATTTCCCCCATATGACGGGTTTGCTGGTCCTGCTGCCTGGCCAGATTCTCATGCAGCATTTCTGCCGCACCCCTTGTCCTGTGGGTAGCCCTCCTGGGGACAGGAGTGGCTGGGCCCCTTGCATAGAGTGAGGACCTGGAGGGGCTGGAGATGAGGGGGATGGGACGGGAGGGACTGGAGAGGGTGTTGGAGGACCCTGAGGGGCTGGAGATGTGGGGGCTTTGTGATGGTCCTGCCACCACATGCGACTCCTCCAAAAAAATGAAGACCTCCTGCTCGCTGTGGACCACCTCTTCCTGGACCACCTCTTCCTGGACCTCCTCTTCATGGACCTCCTCCTCAACAACCTCCTGCGCGGAGGACTGACCACTCCCCTCCACCAAGGCCTGTTGGCTTCCCAGGAGGTCAGTCACAGAAGCAGACTGCTCAGTGGATGATGGTCTGTGACGGCCACTGGCAGCATTGGATGGCCCCGCTTCATCCTGCTCACCTGTGGATGACACAAAACATTCACATGTTGGTGGACCCACACACTTGTCACATAACCCACCACCCCCACCACACATGCAACACACCAGAAGATAAAACACACTTACCTGTCCTCATGGGTGGCTCACTTGAGTCATGGCCCTCCAGGCCCTCCACCTGCTCCCTCCGAAGGCAGTGGGCAATCACTTCCTCCTCTTGAGTGAGCCGGGTAGAACAGGGTGGCCCCCCTCCTGTGCCCCTGGCATGCTTTGCAATGATGGCCATCTTGTTCCTGACCACACCACGCAGGTCATTCATTTTTTTCAGAATTTCCTGGGGGGTCCTGGCCTCATGGCCTAAGGCATTGACCTGGGCAGTCACTTTCCTAAGGATCTCCTCCTTTTTGGTTTTACTTGTGCTGCCACTGTCAGCACCATGGAGTCTTGAATCGTATCTCTCCATGGCAGAGACTACGATGGCCCTCTCATCTTGGCTGAAATTTTTTTTTCTCCTTTCCTTCCTGGGTCCAGGCATTGCAAAGCTAAAGAGCAAAATCTCACGGACACCACCAACAGAATAAATGGAGTCACTTTGCACTCGTTGGGCGCATGTGGTGACGCTTTTATGCACTGGGCCGGCCCAACTCAGCAGGGATTTACGCCTACTGTTGTTTTGCGCATGCGCAGAGGGCGGGGCACGTCCGGCGCATGCTCCGTTCGGTCTGGACATCATTTGCATGGGGTCACGGTTCATTAGCATTCTTCACGCCCACATCCCTCCTACCGTCACTTGCGCCTACTTACGCCGACACATTTCAGCTCCGCGAGCGCAACGTAGGACGCATGTGGTACGGGAATATGGGAGAGCTCTCTCCAAGTTAAGCCGGCGTAGCGCAACTATGATGCGCTACACCTGAGTAAATATGCGCCGATCTACGAGAATATGGCCCATTGTATTTTTTTCCAAATTGTCGCTCTTTTTTGTTTATAGCGCAAAAAAAAAAAAAAAAAAACGCACAGGCGATCAAATACCACCAAAAGAAAGCTCTACTTGTGGGGAAAAAAGGACGTCAATTTTGTTTGGGAGCCACGTCGCACGACCACGCAATTGTTAGTTAAAGCGACGCAGTGCCGAAAGCTGAAATTTCACCTGGGCAGGAGGGGGGTATATGTGCCCAGTAAGCAAGTGGTTAAACGAATTTGGAACTAAACTTATTGCACATGTCTATTGTGTGGCATGTCGGCATGAAAGCCCACCCTCTTCCCCTTTGCATATGTGTTGTGCGGGCGGAAAGAGGTTATACCTCTTTTTCAAATTTCTGTTTAGCCTTGCTAAACAGACATTTATTTTCTAGAGCATGTGAGCGAGGCGCTAGACATAGAAGATCAGAAAAATACCAATACCACTGCTAGACTGCTGATATCCGTGAATAATGCAGTAAAGGCGTTTTCCCTGTACAATTCCATTGAAGTCCCAGAAATAGACATTCAGTCCAAAAGACATCATACTAACAAGCTTCGTTTTCACAGTCTTTATAACACAGAGACCCAGACTAGTATTATCTCTTTACATCCAAGATCTGCCACCCCTGAGATTCCAGCTGTATGTGACACGTACTATTATCATTCTGTTTGCAGATGTCATACATTGCGTTACAGTAAAAAAATTGAGTTTCACATTCAGCCTAGAGCTATGGCATTGCTGTTGCTGGAAAGACATTAACAAGCAAAGCAATCTATATAATTGGAACCATTTAAAGTACTTAATTAGCATTTCCTAATCAATCTCTATATATTGTTTATTTACCCCCTTGTTTATATGAATATCAATGTATATATTATCACAGAAGGAGACTGTGAAAGGTCCCACAGTGCCTTCAGACCCACCTGAGAGCCCTTAAAGCCAACAGTGCTCCCCCTTCAACCTCCTACATTGTCCCCAGACCCCCCGAGAGCCCTCAGCACCCACAGTCTCCCCCAACCATCCACACTGCCATGAAACCTCGTGAGAGCCCTCAGCACAAACAGTCCCCCCCAACCATCCACACTGCCATGAAACCCCCTGAGAGCCCTCAGCACCCACACTCCCTCCAACCATCCACACTGCCATGAAACCACCTGAGAGCCCTCGGCACCCACAGTCCCCCCCCAACCATCCACACTGCCATGAAACCCCCTGAAAGCCCTCGGCACCCACAGTCCCCCCCCCAACCTTCCACACTGCCATGAAACCCCCTGAGAGCCCTCGGCACCCACAGTCCCCCCCCCAACCATCCACACTGCCATGAAACCCCCTGAGAGCCCTCGGCACCCACAGTCCCCCCCAACCTTCCACACTGCCATGAAACCCCCTGAGAGCCCTCGGCACCCACAGTCCCCCCTCCCACCAACCATCCACACTGCCATGAAACCTCCTGAAGCCCTCAGCACCCACAGTCCCCCCACCCCCCAACCATCCACACTGTCATAAAACCTCTGAAAGCCCTCAGCACCCAGAGTCCCCCCCCCAACCATCCACACTGCCATGAAACCCCCTGAGAGACCTCAGCACCCACAGTTCCCCCCAACCATCCACACTGCCATGAAACCCCCTGAGCGCCCCCAGCACCCACACTCCCCTCCAACCTACCACAGTGCCATCCAGGACCCTCAAGCTTGCTGAACCTCATCCTTTACAGGGCCACCAAGTCTGCTGCTGAGTTCTCTATCTTCTTCCAGAACCCTAATAACCCCAAAGAGACACCCACCCCCACCCATTGACCTTCAACATTTTAGTATGTATTTTGTATTCCCATACCTTTGTTGTGTGAGTACTTAATTAGCATTTCCTAATCAATATCTATACATTATTTATCTACCCCCGTGTTTATATGAATATCAATGTATACTGTATATTATCACAGAAGGAAACTGTGAAAGATCCCACAGTGCCTTCAGACCCACCTGAGAGCCCTTAAAGCCAACAGTGCTCCCCCTTCAACCTTCTACATTGTCCCCAGACCCCCTGAGAGCCCTCAGCACCCACAGTCTCCCCCAACCATCCACACTGCCATGAAACCCCCTAAGAGCCCTCAGCACCCACAGACCCCCCCCCCCCAACCTGAAGGTAGCAGCTTCTATGATCTTGGTACAGTCTTTTTCTGCCTGTAAATGGCTTTCTTGTAAGTGATCTGTGCGGCTATACAACTGCCGGTCACTTTTACAGCGCTGCAAAGCTCCTCCCCCTTCCGCAACCTGCAGTGGTTCCCAGGCTCTCGCTTTCCTCCAGGAAGCCATGGTAAATGATCAGTAGAAGAAATGAGGATACAGGAGCTACCCTGGTCCCCAACGCGGAGGTTATCTGTTGCCCGAGATATCTCAATTTGGGCTCTCGTTCCCGGGGCCCCCTACTCGCACTACACTTCCTTGTATTCAAGGTAATCCCTTCACATTCTTCACCTTCTTTTTTTACTCCGTCGCCCTTGTTCACTTTTCCATTTTGGTTCCCGGTTCACCTCACCCCCTACCCCCTTTCTTACACTCTTCCCTCCCCCCCCCTCTTTCCCCCCCTCCCCTTTGTTCCCAATTGCTTCCCATTATCACCCCTCATCACCTCTTTGACAACCTTCACATCACATTTAGTTTTTATCACCGTTCCACACCGTGTATTGCACCCACAAATCCCCCCACTTACCCCCCCCCCCTATCCGAAGCTGGGGCCGATCATACTAATTACCTTTCTTACCCTATTTACCTGCTAGAAGGTCCATTCGCCCATACACGTACCCCCTGTCCGCCACTCGGGACCCTATGTGGTGGTTACCGTCCTCCCCGCTGGCTTGGTGAGGGAGGCTTTTAGGTGAGCAGCAGAGTCTTTGTGTTCCCCAACCTACCTTTTGCAATTGTTGTTCATGTATTATTGTTTGACCCTTGTCATTCTAATTTTTAACTTTAGACGCTCTTCTGATGAAGCGGCCGAAGATGCGAAACTAGTAAAGAGGCCCGATATGACTTTCAACCCATTATGCTTCTCCCCCCTGTGGGGACTACTATACTGGTGCTATGTTGGTTGTATATTGTTTGTTTTATTTTTTAACCCTGTACCCTCCTTGTGTCTTTATTGATACTGTACCCAATAAAAATGTTTTTATTTTTTCTTGTTTCTTTGTACACTGTATACCTATGCTACTAGTACCGCGATAGTCCAATAATGGCCCACAACTCCCCCTTAGTTGGCTCTTTGGTTTGGGGACCTCAGAGCCAAACTCTATTTATCTAGACTCTGGATGATGGTACGCCTCCTTTAAAAGTTTATTTATTTATACCCTAAGGCCGGGTACACACGGACAAACATGTATGGTGAAAGCGGTCCGTCGGACCGTTTTCACCATACATGTCTGCCAGAGGGCTTCTGTACGATGGTTGTACACACCATCGTACAGAAGTCCGCGCGTAAACAATACGCGGGGCGTGTCCGCGGTGTCGCCGCGTCGATGACGCGGTGTCGCCGCGACAATGACGCGGCGACGTGGGCGGCCCGCCTTTAAAATGCTTCCACGCATGCGTCGAAGTCATTCGACGCATGCGAGGGACGGCGGGCGCCTGGACATGTACGGTAGGTCTGTACTGACGACCGTACATGTCCGAGCGGGCTGAATTCCAGCGGGCTGTTTTAAAACAAGTCCAGGAATATTTGCCCGCTGGGAAAAGGCCCGGCGGGCAAATGTTTGCTGGAATTCGGCCCGCTCGCGCCCACACACGACCAAACATGTCTGCTGAAACTGGCCTGCGGGCCAGTTTCAGCAGACATGTTTGGTCGTGAGTATGGGGCCTCAGAGGTTACATATCAAGGATACAGGAGCGCCCGGTGATCAAAGAAGTACGGTAAGTAATTTGTATTTTATTTGAAGTTTCAGCAAAAAAGTTAAAGGCCAGCGCGTTTCGTCCCCCTTTCATCATGGCTGCTAGCAAAAATAGTTGTGGGATGATCCTGTTGGAGGCTTTGGCCCATGGATCTGGACTGTTCAGGTTGCTGCCTCTGAACACACAGTGAGCACTGAGCACTTCTAACAGTCCAAGGCCTCTGCTTTCAGGAAAAATATAACATTTGAAGGCTCCAAGTCATTTTCGAGCAAAAGATGCTGATTTTAAAGTATGTGTGAATTTTTTTTTTTTTTTAAATCGCAAACCCCCCCCCCCCCCCCCCCCCCCACCCAACAGAAAGCGGTTACCAATGAAGACTAAAGAGTACTGACATACAGAAAACACAAAAGCCATTTGGAAAAGAGCTTGGAACATTTTAGAGCAGATAGATGGCGGGTCACTACATAGCCTTTCAATTAGATCTTTGTTATAAATAAGCCCAATACGGTTTATTTTAATTTCCAAGTAACAAACTGACTATTTAGGATCCTTACAATAACACGAGCGTGTTATACAATGAAAAACCTCCGTCCTTTTATCTCCAACAGACAGTGTGCGCCCTTCCCGTAAACCTTTCTATGCGGCTCCGCTAATACATAACAATAAACCTGACATCTTAATTACTATTTCTCTTCCAAAAAGTAATTGAACCGGTTACCGTAATGTGTAATAAACATCTTATAATAGTTGAGAGAAAATAATTCAGCCTTATCTATCCCTTATTAGAGTTATCCTTTATTAGTGGAGCGGACGCATCATCTGTAAAAGGGAAGCAAATCAACCATTACAGCTCAGAGCGCAAACTTCAGCATTAACCCCTTTTCTGCTGGGGTTGGGGGCATTTGGCTTCTAATTTTTCCCTTGAGTTTCTTATTTTTCTTCAAAACAAAAGATATCTTTAACCACTTCAGCCCCGGAAGGTTTTACCCCCTTCAGGATACGGCCAGGGGCGGACTGACCATTCGGTCACTCGGGTATTGCCCGAGGGCCCCATGCCACTAGGGGGCCCCATCAGGGTTGCCAGCTTCAGTAAATATATGGGGCTAGATTCAGGTAGGGCGACGTAAATTTGTGCGGGCTTAGCGTATGTTATTTACGCTACGCGGCCGCAATTTAGAGAGGCAAGTGCAGTATTCACAAAGCACTTGCTCCGTAAGTTGCGCCGGCGTAGCGTAAATCTGTCGGCGTAAGCGCGCCAAATTCAAATTGTCAAGAGGTGGGCGTGTTTTATGTAAATAAAACATGACCCAACGTAAATGACGTTTCTCACGAACGGCGCATGCACCGGCCGTGAACGTATCCCAGTGGGCATGCTCCTATTCACGTCGCAAATAGTCAATGCTTTTGACGTAGCATAATTTACGCAAAGCCCTATTCGCGAACGACTTACGCAAACGACGCAAAATTCGACGCTGTCCCGACGTCCATACTTAACATTGGCCATGCCTCATATAGCATGAGCAACGTTACGACGGAAAAAGCCTTACGCAAACGACGTAAAAAAATCCGCCGGGCGCACGTACGTTTCTGAATCGGCGTATCCAGCTCATTTGCATATTCTACGCTGAAATCGACAGAAGCGCCACCTAGCGGCCAGCGTTAATATGCAGCTAAGATACGACGGCGTAAGAGACTTACGCCAGTCGGATCTTAGCCTAATTTAGGCGTATCTTGCTTTCTGAATACAGAAAGAAGATACGCCGGCGCAGCTTTAAATTTACGCGGCGTATCAATAGATAACGTAAATTCTTTCTGAATCTAGCCCATTGTGTTTGTGTGCCCCAAAATTAAGTGCATCTTTTACTGAAAGTTTGTGTTTGATAAATACCTTGTAACATTATTATTATTATAAACTAATCATATATATCGCCAAGACGTAGAGCTTTACAATGTATAGGGGGGACAACACAATTACAGTTCAATACAGAAGGGCCCTGCACGTAGAGCTTACATTCTAAAGGGAGGGGGTGGTGGTACAAAAGGTTATAGCATTAAAAAAACATTAAAGCGGAGGTTCACCCAAATTTTTTATTTTTTTTAAAAAGCCAGCAGCTACAAATTCTGCAGCTTCTGACTTTTAATAAATGGACGCTTACCTGTCCAGCGTGCCCACGATGCCGTTCGACTCTCGGCTGCCCCCACCGCCATCCTCGTTAGGGAATCAGGAAGTGAAGCGTTGCAGCTTCACTGCCCGGTTCCCTACTGCGCATGCGCGAGCGGTGCAGCTTGTCCTCACTGGTCCCCGTTGTCTCCTGGGACCAGTGTGTTTTCCAGAAGACAGCGGGGGGGGGGGGACAGGAAGGGGCGTGACTCCCATGGGAGTCTATTCCCGGAAGTAGGTGCAAGTACCTGTATTATACAGATAAAATCTTAGGAACAAAGAACACAGTAGAGAGATGGGTTTGCTTTAAGAGCATATTAAATAAGGGCATTAGCCAGTGCATCCCATTGGGAAATAAAATTAAAAGAGCGAATAAAAGTCCTGGGTAGCTTAACTCCAATGTAAAAATGCATATAAAAGTAAAAGGAGACGGCCTTCAAAAAATACAAGGCTGAGGGATCATCATCAGCATTCAAACTTTACAAAGAATGCAACAAGAAATGTAGGGGGGCGATTAGGGCGGCTAAGATAGAACACGTAAAAAAAAAATCCCAAGAAATTCTTTAAGTATATAAACATTAAAAGAGGGAGGACAGATCCATGTTGGCCCCATAAAGAACGAGGAAGAGAATCTGGTAACAAAGAATGGTGAGATGGCGAAGGTATTGAATTTATTCTTCTCCTGAGTCTTCACGAGGGAATCGGGGGGCTTCAGTAACCAAAACTGCAGTGTGTGTCCTCATGACACATCACAGGAAGCACCCTCATGGCTAACAAAGGACAGAATTAGAAAGAGACTAACTTAACATTAATAAGTCACCGGGACCAGATGGCTTGCATCCGAGGGTCCTTAGGTAACTCAAGTAATTGCCAAACCATTGTTCCTAATTAGTTAATTTTTACTGACAGTCTACTGACTGGAATGGTACCAGCTGATTGGAGAAAAGTCAATGTAGCACCAATATTTAAAAAAGGGTCAAAATACATCCCTGGGTATTACAGACCAGTTAGCCTAACATCAATAGTATGAAAGCTCTTGAAGGGGATAAAGGGCTATATACAAGATTTTAGTAATGAAAACTATCATTAGCAGTAATCAGCATGGATTCATGAAGAATCGTTCTTGGCAAACAAATCTATTAACCTTCTATGAGCAGGTGAGCTGCCATCTAGATAAAGGAAGGTCCATAGACGTGATGTATCTGGATTTTACAAAAGCATTTGACACAATTTCCCATAAACTTTTACTGTACAAAATAAGGTCTGTTGGCATGGAACACAGGGTGAGGACATGGATTGAAAACTGGCTACAGGGGCGAGTTCAGAGGGTCGTGATAAATGGTGAGTACTCGGATTGGTCAGGGGTGGAAAGTGGGGTCCCCCAAGGTTCTTTCCTGGGACCAATCCTATTTAATTTATTCATAAACAACCTGGAGGATGGTGTAAACAGTTCAATCTCTGCATTTGCGGACGACACTAAGCTAAGCAGGGCAATAACTTCAATAACTTCTGCAATAAGATCTGAACAAATTAATGGGTTGGGCAACTACATGGAAAATGAAGTTTAATGTAGAAAAATGTAAAATAATGCATTTGGGTGGCAAAAATATGAATGCAATCTATACACTGGGGGGAGAACCTCTGGGGGAATCTAGGATGGAAAAGGACCTGGGGGTCCTAGTAGATGACAGGCTCACCAATGGCATGCAATGCCAAGCTGCTGCAAACAAAGCAAACAGAATATTGGCATGCACAAAAAAGGGGATTAACTCCAGAGATAAAATGATAATTCTCCCACTCTACATGACTCTGGTCCGGCCGTACCTGGAGTATGCTGTCCAGTTTTGGGCACCAGTCCTCGGGAAGGATGTACTGGAAATGGAGAGAGTCTAGAGAAGGGCAACAAAGCTAATAAAGGGTCTGCAGCATATTTGTTATGAGGAAAGATTGCGAGCACTGAACGTATTCTCTCTGGAGAAGAGACGCTTGAGAGGGAATACGATTTCAATGTACAAATACCGTACTGGTGACCCCACAATAGGGATAAAACTTTTCCGCGAAAGGGAGTTTAAGAAGACAAGTGGCCATTCATTAAAATTAGAAGAAAAGAGGTTTAACCTTAAACTACGTAGAGGGTTCTTTTTACTGTAAATGCGGCAAGGATGTGGATTTCCCTTCCACAGGCGGTGGTCTCAGCTGGGAGCATCAATAATTTCAAAAAACTATTGGATAAGCTCCTGAATGACGCAACATACAGGGATATACAATGTAATATTGACATATAATCACACACAGGTTGGACTTGATGGACTTGTGTCTTTTTTCAACCTCACCTACTATGTAACTATGACCACTCTGAACCTGGAAGTTACATAACATCCACTTGAGCTTCGGAAGGTTTTACCCCTTTCATGACCAGGCAATTTTTTGCTATTTAGCACTGTGCTACTTTAACTGGCAATTGCGCAGTCATGCAACACTGTACTTAAATGCAATTGATTTTTTTTCACAGAGCAGAGCAGAGCTTTCTTTTGGGGGCATTTGATCACCACTGTTTTATTTAAATAGTTTGCACTATAAATTAAAAAAGACTTTTGAAAAAAAAAATATATATCTATAATTTTTACTTTCTGCTATAAAATAAATCCAATAAAAAAAATAAAAAAATTAAATTTCTTCATAAATTTTGGCCACAATGTATTCTGCTACATATCTTTGGTAAAAAAAAATTCCCAATAAGTGTATATAGATTGGTTTGCGTGAAAGTTATAGCGTCTACAAATTACGGTACACAAACTGGAATTATTATTTGTTTTTTACTACAGTGATCAGTGACTTAGGCTGCATTCACACTTAGGCGTTTTGTCGCCTGTAGCGCGACGCTATTGCAGCCTGCAATACGCTGGAGGGGTAATTTTACATTGTCGGCTATGGAGATGGTTCACATCTCCACGCCGAACGCCGAAATGCCTGAAGCTCAAAACAAGTCCCGGACCCTTTTTTCAGGCGGCTTTCGGAGACAATGTTGATCACCCCTCCGGCGTATGTTACCGCGGCGTATTTTACCGTGTTTTGTCGCGGCAAATCGCGGGACAAAATGCAGCAATTTGTCGCGGAAAATCGCGGTAAAATACGCAGCGGTCAGGTGTAAATGCAGCCTTACAGTAAATAGGATACGTTATGCCCGCACAAAGAAACGTCGATCTACGTGAATCTACCCATTGTGTTTTTTTCAAAATTGTCGCTCTATTTTTGCTTATAGCGCAAAAAATAAAAACCGCAGAGGTGATCAAATACTACCAAAAGAAAGCTCTATTTGTGGGGGGAAAAAGGACGTCAATTTTATTTGGGCGCCATTTTTTATTTAAAGCGTGACAGTGCCGAAAGCTGAAATTTCGCCTGGACAGGAAGGGGGTATATGTGCCCAGTAAGCAAGAGGTTAAATAAGATCACTTTACGTGGCTCATAACATGTAGAAATAATGACCCTAATTTGCTTCACCCGAAGCAGACCTTCAGTTGCTGATGAGCTCTAGTTGAAAGGAAAAGCATGCTTCAATGGTATTTGAAGTCACCATAAAAATGGATTTAAATCCCAAAAAGTAATTTTTTTCCCGCCTATTAGCAATTTGCATGTTTTAAGATGTCTTGAACTGCGCACAGATTAAAACTTCTTAACGGAAAGTTCCGAGCTCTCAGAAATGACAACCCTAGGAGATTAGGCTGGTGGCATTTAAAATCCGCCCCCCACCCCCCCTCCAGATAAGTGGAAATATTCATCACTGGCTGCGACAATCCTCGGCTCCGGCAGACAGCCTGTCGGAAATTCTGCAGCAGATCTGCATATCGACTGTAAAATTCCATCTGACCTCTTGTGGCGTTAATGACATTTGAAGCTCCTGACATCTAACACACCGTAATGTCTCCATCGGGGGCCGGAGTGACAGGTGGGAGCCACACTCTGAAAGGCAACCGCAGCAATCTTAATAGAACAATGAAGAGGGAATGAATTTCTGGGGGGTAATTAGCTCCGTTCTGCAGTGCTGATTCCCATCTCCTCTCAGTAACCAAACCAATATCTGCACCAAATAGGGGGCCCCCGTCTTCTTAATTAAATAGAATTCCTGCTCTGCTGCCTTCTGCCAGAAGGTCTCTGAGGATTATGGTGAGGCTGAAGTATCACACCACATAAGAGATTGAGAAGGCTTTAAGCTTCACCGGCCCTGGGGGCGAAGCGTAGTACATGTGTGCTCCAAGGATGCTTACTAAGCAGTCTTTCGAATTATCTTTAAACAGATACCATATCCTCCTAAGATTTGATTTATGGTCTTTAGCTTGTACAGAACAAGTTCTTTCTTCACGGCTGAAGGAGGGCCCTGCAGACTTGTAGGAAACCACTTCATTTTCAAAGTATCACAGCAAGTGCTCATTTAATCAGGTACAAATCTCTTCATTAACTCCAAAGGAGGCTTTACCTTCTGATCGGCTGTGGCGGCATTTTTATTAAAATCGCCTGAGCTTATACAGCTTGTGGCCGCTAAACCTATTGGAGCAACCATTCTCAACCAGGGCTCTTTGGAACCAGAAGTGTTTAGGGCAGGTATCTTCAAACTACGGCCCTCCAGCTGTTGCGGAACTACACGTCCCATGAGGCATTGTAAAACTCTGACATTCACAGACATGACTAGGTATGATAGGAATTGTAGTTACTAAATGTAACAGAATGGCCCGGGACACCCAGAGACTTTTGAAGGATGGGGGGTACTCCTGTGCCAGCGTCACTAATGACTCTTGGGTCTAGGGTCACCCTGTGCCCCTTTTGGGCATAGGGTGACTGAGAAATATTAATTATAAATTACATGAGATGGGACATTACTGATAATTCATGTTTTGCAGGATCTTGGAATATTACAGTTTGATTTCATGCTGACCCACAACCGGTCAATAAGAGTGTCTCCTTCAATGTGAGGACACATGCTTTTGAGGTGTTAATTGAGTCTGCTCCAAGACCTTTCATTATGTATGCTAATAACACTGTTTGTGTGAAGATGCTATTGATGATAGATATGTGTTGTGAGTTAGCAGTCTAAGGGTCAGATGTCTTCTTTCAGGGATAGGGAATTAGCATGTCAATTATGTTTAGTAAAGGAATGTGACTTCTCAGCTGTAGTAATTATGTCAGATCGGTGCCAAAACGTCTGACATAGAAATGTGTATTATGCAGGTGAATCACTTATTGTCGGAGACGGAATGTCTGGTGGATAATTAGCTCAACTGGATGTCATCGTCTAAAAGAATGTGTTTGAAGCCCCCCCCATTGTGTGATGTATGGGTGGAGTGTGCCTTTGTCCCTGTGATTAACTGTAACTGCATAAAAAGCTGAGAGTGTACCATTAAAGTTTGTTCATACATTTTGACTCAGAGAACGAAGCTTGTCTCGTTTATTCTGGGGAAATCCATATGGATCGTGTCTGTTGGATGGTTGGAGTGTCAGATAAGCTGTCGTGGTTGATGGAATGGGAATATCGTAAACGGTGGTGACCGTTACACTCAACAACTGGAGGGCCATAGTTTGAGGACCCCTGGTTTAGGGGTTCCTTGCTCTGTGTCTGATTGACCTCCCATTTATACAGCCTGTGTTGTACTACTGAGAGCTAAACTAATGCCGCGTACACACGATCAATTTTTTTTAGAACCTGCTCTATTTTTTCTTGCCGTTTTCACGTCGTCGTTTTTCTCGTCGTGAAAAACTGTCGTGTGTAGGCTTTAACAACGGGGAAAAAAACGTGCATGCTCAGAAGCAAGTTATGAGAAGGGAAATTTGCATAATCAGCCCAAAGGGTGGCGCCATTCGAATGGAACTTCCCCTTTATAGTGCCGTCGTACGTGTTGTACGTCACTGCGCTTTGCACAAGCATTTTTTATCACGATCGTGTGTATGTAAGGCAGGCTTGTGAGGAATCACGTTGAGAAAATTGTTTTTTTTTTCCATGACATGAAAAACGGTCTTGTGTACGCAGCAGAATTAGAGCAGCCATTCTCCAAAAGTGGTTAGAGGTTCCTTGAGGTATGGTTGATTGGCCTCCCATTTATTAATGCCTGCATAGTTCCAGGGATAAAGCCAATTAGAGGAGCCAGGCATGACACCAATGATCTTTTTAACTGTTGGTTAGGGTGGTTTTCCTACCACCACTGCAAAGAGGGGCATTCTTCCTATTGACCACCAATGTAATGTCCAGGCATTCCCCAGGACTTGAATTCAAGGGTTCCTCTATATCACATAAAATCCCAATAAAATACATTTACGTTTTTGGTTGTAACATGAGAAAATGTGGAACATTTCAAGGGGTATGAATACTTTTTCAAGGCACTGTACATGTAAAACTTATGTAGGTAGATTGGTTTAATCTCTGTGTATAATCCGAGGCCGTTCACTTTACTGGGTATAGGAGAGGGTTAACATCCACTTTAAGACTTTATTCAAATAGCGGTAAAAGAAATGCATATACAAGCGTTTTTTTAATCACACATCTAAATAAATTATGGATTGGTTTTCAATGGAGCCATTTACACAGGTGCATAAACATGCACTGCATTCAGATCTGTAACACAGAATACAAAAATCTGCATCTAAGATGCCTTTTACAGGCTTAAAGGGGTTGTAAAGGTTCTTTTTATTTTCTAAATAGGTTCCTTTAAGCTAGTGCATTGTTGGTTCACTTACCTTTTCCTTCGACTTCCCTTCTAAATGATTTTTTTCTTTGTTTGAATTTCTCACTTCCTGTTTCTCCTCAGTAAGCTTTCCACCATCATCTGAGCGGTGGAAAGTCATTTAGAACAGCTTACTGAACACCTTACTGAGGAGGAACAGGAAGTGAGAAATTCAGACAAAGAAAACAAAGAAAAAAAGAACATTTAGAAGGGAAATGGAAGGAAAAGGTAAGTGAACCAACAATGCACTAGCTTAAAGGAACCTATTTAGAAAATAAAAAAAGAACCTTTACAACCCCTTTAAGCATATAAACGCACGTATACGTAGTGTAAGCTCGTAAATTAAAGGGGTTGTAAAGGAATTTTTTTTCCCCCTAAATAGCTTCCTTTACCTTAGTGCAGTCCTCCTTCACTTACATTTTGCTTTTAAATTAGGGTGACCAGACATCCCCGATTTCCGGGGACAGTCCCCAGATTGAGGACACTGTCCCCAGAGCCAGTCTGTCCCCTGATTTGTCCCCGGATTGGAGTGGCATAGGGGGCATCTGGGGGTGCTCGCCCCCTTCCCCCTCAAGAGGCTTTCTCCACACCAGTAAGAAAGCCTTGCATTACTGTGTGGAGTTGCCGACAGAAGAACAGGAAGTGAGGATTTCTCAGAAGAAATAAGGACATTTAAAAGCAAAATGGAAGGATGAGGTAAGTGAAGGAGGACTGCACTAAGGTAAAGGAAGCTAATTAGGGGGAAAAAAAATGTTCCTTTACAACCCCTTTAAGTCTAAGTAAAAGGGGAAAAAATTATCAAAAATTATCATGTTTACTCTCCTTTATGCGTTCAACCACTTACGGAGCGCCCGCCGCAGGTTTACGTTGCTACCTTGAAGAGGAATACCGTTGTTATGGCAGCAGCTGCCATAACCCCAGTATCCTCTTTCATGACTGCGACATTATGGTGGACACATCGGACACATTTTTGGGACCATTGTCATTTTCACAGCGAAAAATTCTATAAAAATGCACTGGTTACTGTAAAAATGACAATGGCAGTGAAGGGGTTAACCACTAGGTGGCGCTAAGGGGTTAAGTGTGCCCTAAGGGAGTGATTCTTACTGTAGGGGGGTGTGGCTGTAGGCGTGACATCACTGATCGTCATTCCCTATATCAGGGAACAGACGATCAGTGTCCCTACCACAGAGAACGGGGAAGGTGTGTTTACACTCACCTCTCCATGTTCTTCAGCTCCTGTGACCGATCGCGGGACACCGGCGGCGATCAGGTCCGCGGGTCCCGTGGGCACGGAGCTTCGGACCGGGTCACGCGTGCGCGCGACCCACAAGTGTGCTCTTAAAAGGCAACGTACAGGTACGTGTCTGTGCCCAGCCGTGCCATTCTGCCGACGTATATGTGCAGGAGGCGGTCCTTAAGTGGTTAAACATGCCCTGTCCCACCGATCTCGCGTACAGAAGCGAATGCATATGTGAGTAGCGCCCACTAATGAAAACGGTGTTCAAACCACACGTGAGGTATCGCCGTGATCGTTAGAGCGAGAGCAATAATTCTAGCCCTAGACCTCCTCTGTAACTCAAAACATGCAACCTGTAGAATGTTTTAAACATCGCCTATGGAGATTTTTAAGGGTAAAAGTTTGTCGCCATTCCACAAGCGGCCGCAATTTTGAAGCGCGACATGTTGGGTATCAATTTACTCGGCGTAACATTATCTTTCACAAATAAAATAAATTGGGCTAACTTTACTGTGGTCTTATTTTTTTATTAAAAAAAAAGTGTATTTTTTCCAAAAAAAGGGCGCTTGTAAGATCGCTGCGCAAATCCGGTGTGACAGAAAGTATTGCAATGACCGCTATTTGATTCTCTAGGGTGTTAGAAAAAATATATATAATGTTTGGGGGTTCTAAACAAATTTCTAGCAAAAAAAAAAAAAAAAAAAAACTTGTAATCACCAATAGCCAGATTCAGGTAGACGTGCCAAACGTTAGGCAGGCGTAGCATATCTCATATATGCTATGCCGCCGTAAGTTAGAGAGAAAAGTAAAGTATTCACAAACAACTTGCGTCCTACGCTACGGCGGCGTAGTGTAAATGTGCCGGCGTAAGCGCGCCTAATTCAAATGTGGAAGAAGTGGGCGTGTTTTATGTAAATTAAGCATGACCCCACGTAAATGACGTTTTGAACGAACGGCGCATGCGCCGTCCGTGGACGTAACCCAGTGCGCATGCTCCAAATTACGCCGCAAAGACTCATTGCTTTCGACCTGTACGTAAATTACGGCCAGCCCCATTCACGGATTACTTACGCAAACAAAGTAAAAATTAAAAAAATCGACGCGGTTCCGACGTCCATACTTAACATTGGCTGGGCCATCTTTTTGGTGGTTTATCTTTACACCTGAAAACGCCTTACATAAATGGCGTATCTTTACGACGGGCAAGCGTACGTTCGTGAATAGGCGTATCTCGCTGATTTACACATTCTAGGTGTAAATCAGCCTACACGCCCCTATTGGCCAGCGTAAATAGACAGCTAAGATACGCCGGCGCAGGCGGTCGTATCTTAGAAACATTTAAGCGTATCTCAATTTGAGAATACACTTAAATATACAACGGCGCAGATTCGGAGTTACGACGGCGTATCTACTGATACGCCGGCGTATCTCTACCTGAATCTGGCTACAAATCTTAGAAAGTGACTCGGTCCTTAAGTGGTTAAATGCATCTCTATGCAAGTATTTTATTGATCACTACACAGGAACTTTTTCTCTTAGAAAACACATGCGTCGTAATATCAGTGAAATTTTTACCGCCATGTGAATGAAGCCTAATACCGCTCTAACACAAGCAGGCCCGGATTTCCCACAAGGCCACCAAGGCCGGGCCTTGGGGCGGTAGGGTGCAGAGGGGCGGCAGTGGCATGGAATCTTCCGATCACTAGTTAAGGGGCGGTAAGTTGCTTTCTGGAATCCGCTCGCTCGTCAACAAGTGATTTCGGCGATGTCACCGCAATCACTTGTAAAATGTGTGCTGCCGTCCGTCCTCCCCTCCCCTCCCCACCCACATACCTCTCTCTACTGGCTCTGTCTTCGGGAACTCCGTCCTCCCCCAGGCCACCGAGTTTGTCTCCTGTGACTGTCCATGCCGCCGATGTACACAGTGAGAGGGGAGAGCTGTGCTCTTCCCATCTCAGCTGTGACAGGAGTTCTAGCACAGTGCTAGGACTCCTGTTTTGGAGGTGACAGGGTCAATAAAGAGAACCTGTCACCTCCAATTGCTATCACACAGGGAATTGCTTTATCTGTGTGATAGCAATTAAGTTAAGTGAAAAAAAATTGATAAAAAAAATAAAAATAAGAAATAATAATTAAATTATAAAAATAAAAAAATAATAAAAAAGTGAAGAATAAGAAAAATAATATTAAAATAAGAAAATTATACAAAAATAAAAAGTAAACGACAAGCTACAAAATAAAAAAAAGTGATAAAAAATTAAAAAAGAAAGAAACAAAAAATATTTGAACTAACCAATTGCCATTCTCCGTTGATTTGGGGGGGGTGGATCGGTTGGCAGGGAGGGGGTGCATTGTGGAACCTGGCCTTGGGGCAGCAGGGAGAGCAAATCCGGCCCTGAACACAAGGCTGCAACTGGCTGTAAGCGTATGCCCTGAGAACAGATGTGAGATGGTAATACAGTGTAAGTAATTGCCTGAGGTTGATTAATGACGCTTCCTAGGTGTTTAACGACTACATGATCGTCAATGAACAGTTAAATTACAGTAATTTCAGACACTTTGTAAAACATATAGCTATATTATATAAAGACGTAGGCGATACATTACGATTCCAAAGACCCATGCCTATGAAAACAGAGGCGCGTAACCTCTTCAGCCCTGGAATGTTTTACCCCCCCCTTCATGACCAGGCCATTTTTTTGGCGATACAGCACTGCGTTACTTTAACTGACAATTTCGCAGATGTGCAACCTTGTACTCCAAAAAAAGAATGTCCTTTTTCCCCACAAATAGAGCTTTATTTTGGTGGTATTTGATCACCTCTGCGTGTGTGTTTTTTTTGCACTATAAACAAACAAAAAAAAAACAACAACAATATTTTTTACTTTCTGCTCCAAAATATATTCAATAAATAAAAAAAAATGAATTTCCTTATCTGTTTAGGACAGGGGTCTCCAAACTTTCTAAACAAAGGGCCAGATTATTGTCCTTCAGAAATTAGGGGGGCTGGACTGTGGTCCCCCCAAGAGTAGAAAATGAACAATGCTTCTGACTTTGTGCCCAGTGGGATTAAAAAAGAAATAAGACATAGCATCTCTGGTCAGTAGGAGTGGGAATAGTGCCCTGTCACTGTTATTGGAGGAATAGTACCCCAATTGTTGGTGTCATTGGGAGGGATATTTCCCAATTGTTGGTGTCACTGGAAGGGATAGTGCCCCATTGTTGGTGTCATTGGGAGGGCTAGTGCCCCATTGTTGGTGTCATTGGGAGGGCTAGTTCCCCAATTGTTGGTGTCCCTGGAAGGGATAGTGCCCCATTGTTGGTGTCATTGGGAGGGGTGTTACCCTATTGTTGGTGTCATTGGGAGGGATAGTGCCCCATTGTTGGTGTCATTGGGAGGGATAGTGCCCCATTGCTGGTATCTGTGGGAGGGATAGTGCCCCATTGTTGGTGTTATTTGGAGGGATAGTGCCCCATTGCTGGTATCAGTGGGAAAGGTAGTGCCCCATTGATTGTATTGGTGGGAGGAATGGTGCCCCGAGGGCCAGATAAAGGCAAGCAAAGGGCCGCATTCGGCCCGCCGGCCGCAGTTTGGAGACCATTGGTTTAAGCCAATATGTATTCTGCTACATATTTTTGGTCGAAAAAAATCCCAATATGCGTATATATTGATTGGTTTGTGCAAAAGTTATAGCGTCTACACACTATACGATAGATTTATGGACTTTTTTTTAATTGTTTTTACTAGTAATGGCGGCAATCAGTGACACTTTCACAGTGATCAGTGCTAAAAAAAATGCACGGTCACTGTATAAATGGGTGCTTGCTAACTGTGGGGTAGACCTGACAAGCCCATCCAACATCTATTTTGGCATCACAAGGGGTGGGCTCTCTGGATGAGGTCATCTTATAGCCACGCCCCATGACTATATAACAGATGCCAGACAGCAGATGTCAACGGAGCAAGACGGCAACAGAAGAACAGCAGATTTTTTATTTTTTTAGCGGGTAACCGGTAGCGCGGAAAAGAAGAAGTCAACAGGAGAAAATGCATCGGAGAAGCCACTGGGAGAGAAGAAGCAACTGGGAGAGAAGAAGGCACCGGGAGAGAAGGCGGCACCGGGAGAGAAGAAGGCACCGGGAGAGAAGAAGGCACCGGGAGAGAAGAAGGCACCGGGAGAGATGAAGCCACCGGGAGAGAAGAAGTCAACGGGAGAGAAGAAGCCAACGGGAGAGAAGAAGCCAACGGGAGAGAAGAAGCCAACGGGAGAGAAGAAGCCAACGGGAGAGAAGAAGCCAACGGGAGAGAAGAAGCCACCGGGAGAGAAGAAGCCATCGGGAGAGAAGAAGCCAACGGGAGAGAAGAAGCCACCGGGAGAGATGAAGCCACCGGGAGAGATGAAGCCACCGGGAGAGAAGAAGGCACCGGGAGAGAAGAAGGCACCGGGAGAGATGAAGCCACCGGGAGAGATGAAGCCACCGGGAGAGAAGAAGGCACTGGGAGAGACGTAGCCACCGGAAGAGAAGAAGCCACCGGGAGAGAAGAAGCCAACGGGAGAGAAGAAGCCAACGGGAGAGAAGAAGGCACCGGGAGAGAAGAAGCCATCGGGAGAGAAGAAGCCAACGGGAGAGAAGAAGCCACCGGGAGAGAAGAAGCCACCGGGAGAGACAAAGCCACCGGGAGAGACAAAGCCACCGGGAGAGACAAAGCCACCGGGAGAGACAAAGCCACCGGGAGAGACAAAGCCACTGGGAGAGACAAAGCCACTGGGAGAGAAAAAGGCACTGGGTGAGAAGAAGGCACTGGGAGAGATGGCAGCGGAGAGGACAGCACCGGGAGAAGACAGAGCTATTAATGAAGGAATTGTCAAAACCTGGCTCTCTTTTATTTTTTATTTTTTTACTGCCCTTATGGTGAATGGGTAGGGGTACGATGTACCCGATACATATTCACATAGGGGAGGGGTCTGGAATCTGTGAGCCCCCCCTGCCCCAAAGCACCCACCCCCCCATGTTGAGGGCACATGCGGTCTGGTATGGTTGGGGGGGCTCGCTCTTCCTCTCCCTTTCCTGACCTGCCGGGCTGCATGCTCAGATAAGGTTCTGGTATGGATTTTGAAGGGGGTCCAGAAAAATGTCGTGGGGGGGGGGGATTTGGACTCCCCTCCTTATGCATATTGCTGACAGCTGATGACTCATCGGTTGTCAAGGATGAGGTGGTAGGCTTCCCGCCCCCCTTAGCAACCAGCTATATATAGTGTTTAAAGTCCCGTTCATTCACTTTTTTTGTGTAAAAAACGGATGTCAGCGGATAAGAAAAAGAACATAAAAACTGACATCTGTATCCATTTTTGATCCGATGTGACAGAACTGAACAAAAAAACAGAACGTCCGTGTGAAAGGGGCCTTATGATAGAGTGAAGATCTAAGCCTAGCATTCACATATACATATCTAGCATTGGATTTCTGGCAGGATCAATGGGTATTTTTGCCAATATCAAACAGATATAACAAAACACTTTCAATGGTATATTTAATTTAAATCATTATATACACTTTACTGATACCATTCATTTCATCATGCTGATCACTTTACATGTATAGCTAAAAAAAAATCATTAAAAAGATTATTCATTCTATTTAATGGTTGCTCCTGGCTCTTGCCAAGCAATCTCTGGCACTTCAGATGGATAATGTGTTTTAAGCTGAATAGCTAAAAAGGAGAACGTAATTAAGTAACAGCCTTGCAGTAAAATTACCAAAGATTACACTGTGTATGATGAGCACAATTCATCCCCCGGTTATACATTCTGCTCCCCAGGGTAGGTTCTCCATACACAGGAGAGCATCTAAAAACTTGGGCAGACACCCCTTCTTATCTAGGTGCTGAATACACATCTGTTGTGCACATAGGTGTGCGCAGCCTATTGCATTAGGTTGTGCACCCCAAAGCTCAAACCTATTTGCATGTGTATATACAGTATACTGATGGTGTCAGCAGAGTGGTGGACGGTGTCAGTAGGGCAGAGATTGGTGTCAGTAGGGCAGTGGACAGTGTTAGTAGTTTTTTATTTTTATTATATATTTATTTTATTTTAGGGGCCCCCTTAGGGAGCTTTGGTGTATTTCTGTACATTACTGCATGTTTAAAGCAGTATATTCCAGTGTGTTACTGCACGTTTAATGCAGCATATTTCTGTGCATTAGTGCACGTTTAACGTTGTATATTTCGGTGTGTTATGTGTAGGGTTGCCACCTCATCCCTTTAAAAAGGAACACATCTGAATTACACAGGTTCTGAGGCTAATTTAATGCAGATAAGGCACCAAGTGAGTTTAATTACCACCTTAATCAGCCACAGAACCTGTGTAATTCAGATGTGTTCCTTTTTAAAGGGATGAGGTGGCAACCCTAGTTATGTGCCATTTAATGCTGTATTTTTCTGTGCGTTACTGCATGTTTAACGCAGTATATTTTGATGCAATCTGCACCACACAGGGTGATTAGGGTGTGCCCAGACACACCTGGCACACCCTGTGCGCACGCCCTGTGCAGACAGGGAGAACAAAGGCTGATTGGGCTACGCGCTCGGAGCCACTGCTCCTTCTACAGGCCAATAAAAGGAGCAGTGGCTCCGAGCGCGTAGCCCAATCAGCCTTTGTTCTCCCTGTCTGACCCTCCTCCCGGAAGTGTTCCTTGGAAGTAATCACGTGACCTGTCACGTGACCTGTGAGGCTGGAACAGACTTCATCCTGAAGGCCACAGGACAGGCCTGAAGACTCCACACATTCTGGGACGAGGACTACAGGATGTTACAGATGAGCCTTCTTTCCTTACCTTCTTGTAAGTGTGTTTTGTACAATGTGTCATTAAAAGAACCTCTTTAATACTGCACTTAGGTGGCGCTTCCTTTCTCTACCCCTTTTTTGCAGCCGAGCCAACCTACCGCAGTAAAAGCGCTTAATACTTTTTCCATTTTTTGTCATTCCATTTTATTATACAGAGCTTCAGTTCTGAACTTGTTTTGGTGTCTTTGTATGGATTGCATGGGTTGTTACCAACATGTTGTGCAAATTTCATGTCAATAGCACCTTTAACAATAGATTTACCTAGAAAAATGGTGACGTGTTCAATTCTTATTTTACCCGCTATATTTATATATATATATATATATATATATATATATATATATACATACATAAATATACATATATTTCCTGACAGTAGTATAATAAGCCTATGCTTCTTATACCACACGCTGTTTGAATGTATGAACAGTACATTCAGATACGACTATGGTTTTTCTATAAAGCTTTCCGCTTTCCACCCACCTGTCCCCATGTGTCGGCTAATAGGACATAATGAGTATGTGCATGTCGGAGGACGGATGATATTACAGTGTTTATGCCTGTGAATGCAGCCGTTCACCCCTTCCCTCCCCAGCTATCAGGCCTTGTCTGGTGTTTGCAATCAAGAAGCACGTCGGATGCGCCATGAAATCAGCCAACGGTAATGAGGTTTTTTGTTTTATAGATTAGCTTAATATTGTTGTATGCTATTGCAAATTATAATTTTAAGAGCCGTCTGTGGAAAAGCTGCAGTTGTCAACACAAACACAGATGGTACTTCTAAATTACTTTGCTAAAGCTGTCCTTACACCAGAAGATGTGGCCACCTAAAGGGTCAGGTCATCGTATATTAGGGTGACCAGACATCCCCGGTTTCCGGGGACAGTCCCCGGATTGAGGACACTGTCCCCGGACCATGTCTGTCCCCGGATTGGATTTGAACAGGGCCTGGGGCAATTTCAAAGATAGTCAGTGCAGAATAAAAATAAAAAAAAATCTGAATTACACACCCCGCTCCGCCGCTCCTACTAGCATAGGGGGGTTGTATTTTTTCCCCATTATCTGTGCCCCTTTCTGATGATCATGTGCTGGTCGGAGTGGAGGGAATATTTCTTCAGTTTCGGGTGTATGCCCATTCAGCTCCGCTCGCATGTTCTTCTGCCTTGGCTCAAGTCCCGGCCAGCCGCCTGCCTGCTTATCTTCTTGCCTTCCCTGGTGAAGTGATCTTCCTCCGCACCCCACCCAGTAGTAGCCGGGCCCGGAGAGGCGACGGGCAGAGAGTCGCTTATTGACGCCATTACTAGTAAAAAAAAAAGAATATGTCCCCGGATTTCATCTAAAAAATCTGGTCACCTTATCGTATAAGCATCCAAATCAAGAGAAATATTATATCAGTAAGGCCCCGTACACACGACCGGATCTATCCGCTGGAATTTATCCGCAGATCAGTTCCAGCGGATAGATCCGGTGGTGTGTACGTCCGAGCGGACATTTATCGGCGGAAAAAATTCCAGCCGACGGATTTCCAGCGGATAAAAATTTCTTAGCATGCTAAGAAATCGATCCGCTGGAATCCTGTCCAGCGGATTGATCCGGTGGTCTGTACAGACTCACCGGATCAATCCGTCCGCTCCTCTCCCTCGCATGCGTCGTAATGATTTGACGCATGTGTGGAAGTCTTTCGATGATGACGCGGCGACGGCACGACACGTCACCGCGGATGGATTCCGCGCGGATTTCAATCTGATGGTTAGTACAACCATCAGATCAAAATCCGCCAGAGGATTTATCCGCTGGAACGGTCCGGAGGACCGTTTCCAGCGGATAATCCTCTTGTGTGTACGGGGCCTTAAGACCTAAGCGATCCAAGTGTCGGGAAGGGGCCACATCCCAATAATTTCTAGAGCAAGAAAGAGGAGTTGGAAGAGACTTTGAACGCACCAAAGGACACTTGGAAACGAATAATGTACTAAAAAAGATTTTATTGGTACAAACATTTTAACATTTTAAAATCCATATGAGATAAAAGATGGTGCATACAGCAAGTTAAAGCGGAGGTCCACCCGAATCTGTTTTTTTAAAAGCCAGCAGCTACAAATACTGCAGCTGCTGACTTTTAACAAATGGACACTAACCCGTTCAGCGGGCCCATGATGTCAGCAGCCAAGGCAGAGCAATCGCTCGTCTCTTGGCTGCTGCCGCTGCTTTTCTCGTGAGGGAATCAGCTTTGCAGCTTCACTGCCTGGTTCCTTACTGCACAGGCGCGCCGTCACTGTTCCCCGTTCTCTCCTGGGACCAGTGTGTTTCCCAGAAGACAGCGGGGAATGACGCCAAGGGGCGTGACTCCCGCGGGAATCTATTCCCAGAAGTGGGTGAAAATACCTGTATTATACAGGTATCTGCACCCCCTCCCGCCTGAAAGGTGCCAAATGTGACACCGGAGGGGGGGGGGGAGTGTTCTGAAAAGCGGAGGTTCACTTTTTGTGTGGAACTCCGCTTTAAGCAGTACATGTCTAAATCAAACAATTGTATATGATATCATTCCTCAAAAGCAAAACTGGATCAAAACAATGTCCCTACGCGTTTCAACTATAACAGCTTTCCTCAGGGAGTTCCTTGTTGAGGAGTACAGTGAATGGACACTAAAAGACAAATGTCAATCAGACACACATTCTGCAAAATCATGTTCAAATAAATACATCAAAAATATGAGTATATCTTACACAATATAAATAGAAGAATCATATAAGGAAAGGACACCAGTTCCAGGTCCAAGAGAATCAAAAGGCAAATCAAGAGAGGGCTACCTAATGTATAATAGAGATAAAATCAATATCTCATGTATAACTGTACCCCTGTGAGCAGGCCCGGATTTCCCACAAGGCCACTGAGGCCAGGCCTTGGGGCGGCAGGGCGCCAAGGGGCGGCAGTGGCATGGAGTTCCCTGACGCCCGGAACATACAATTAAGGGCTATAAGTTATGGGGGAATCCGCTTGCTCGTTAACAACTGATTTTGGCGATGTCACCGAAATCACTTGTGAAATGTGTACTCCCGTCCGTCCTCCCCTCTCCCCCACCCCACATACCTCTCTTTGCTGGCTCTGTCTTCAGAACTCTGCCCTCTCCTGTCCCTGCTGCCGATGTACACAGTGAGAGGGGAGAGCTGTGCTCTTCCCATCTCAGCTGTGACATGAGTTCTAGCACAATGCTAGGACTCCTATTTTGGAGGTGACAGGGTCAATAAAGAGAACATATCACCTCCAATTGCTATCACACAGGGAATTGTTTAAGTTAAGTGAACAAAATTTATAAAAAATAAATAAATAATAAGAAATAATAATTAAATAATAATTAAATTAATAAAATAAAAAAGTAAAGAAAAAGAAAAATTATAAGGAAAATAATAAGAAAATTATACAAAAATTAGAAAAAGTAAGCGACAAGCTACAAATAATAATAATAAAAAAAAAAGTGATAAAAAAAGTAAAAAAACAAAACATATTTTAACTAACCGTGCTGCCCATTCTCCGTTGATTTGTGTGTGTGGGGGGGGGGGGGGGGTTCGGTTGGCAGGGAGGGGGTGCATTGCGGAACCTGGCCTTGGGGTGGCAGGGAGAGCAAATTCGGCCCTGCCTGTGAGGGTGTGGGGGACCCAAGGTTAGAGAGTAGCATATATAATATCAGGATGCACAACAATTTTTTTTTTAAAATAAAAGAAAATACTTATTGATCGACAAGGGTCTAAAAAACAAAAACAAAGCTTAAGGCCAGAGGTTTTGCATGGCAGAGTTAAGGAGACACCATGGCTCCAATTGTCAAATCTCGCTAGCTGGGTGTATTCAAACAAAGGTTATGTTGACCATCAAAGTGATCTTGAATTGGCAAAAAAACTGTGTAATGCCTCGTACACACGGCCGGACTTTCCAAGAAAAAAAGTCAGATGGGCTTTTTCTCTCGGAAAGTCCGGCTATGTGTAGCCTCCATCTGACTTTTTAGATAGAGAACCTGTTCTCTTTCTTTCCGTCGGACTTCCGGATGACTCACAGCGGACTTTTGCACCGTCAAGAGTCCGACCGTGTGTATAAGGCATAAGGGAGAGCCCAGAGAAAGCATCCATATCACCTATAGGTGGATTCTGAAGGATTGTCACCCATTGGCTTATCGTAAGGTGACCTCACTTCTGTCCTCATGTCACATGCTTGCTTCCCTATTCACCATCACATAAAAAAGATTGAGACCCACACTGGAGGCAGGTAGGTACTGTTCGTAAATGAAGGACAGGGGCCTCACCATTAGGGTTCCTGACATTTAGGTATTTGATGACTACCCAAAACTCAATTATCTCTTTATAATAAACTGAGGCAAATCACACTAAACCCCACAATAACCCCCCCCCCCACCCAGTTGCTAGCTTGCTCGCCAATCGACCGGCACTTACCCTATCCAGGTCGCGGCTGCTGCTTCACCCCTCTGTCTCCTCCGCGTCCCGGTGGTTGCTGCTTCTCCTGCCAGCCAATTGAGTCTTCGAACTCCCAGCCAATGGATTCTTAGGACTCCCAGCCAACCAGGTCTCAGGACCCGTTTCCTGATTGGCCAGGAGGATAAACAGGAATATATTAGCGAATATTATTTTGCAAAATGGGTGGGCTCAGGGCGCCATGCTCTGTGCCCCGAGCCCACCCTTTTAAAAGCCAATTAGAGCCTTAGGCATCCGGTGCCCTGCATGTAGATTAGGGGCTGGGTGCATGGATTAGGGAAGCGGTGCCCCTTGTATCACTTCTTAAAGCTGTACATAGTTTGTAGGTACAGCATTTTTGTTTAGTAAAGCAAAACGCAACAATATACTACATAGTTTTCTTTGCTTAATTGCTTTTACCGCAAAGTAAACTTAAAAGACAAAGCAATACACAGGTTCTGTTCATGTTTGGACCGAATGTTGCTTGTTCAGAGATTTGGCAATTGGCCAAACTAAACTGGTGTTCAACCAAGCTACACCTCTGGCTGCATCGGGAAGTGAAACATTTAGGAGCAGTATTCCTACCGCTGCTAAATGTTACAGTACCCAGCTTAGGCTGGTTGTTGAGGAGCCGGCAGCCACCGTCACCTATAACAACCAGTGACATACATCCACCCAGCCCATTCATCTGTCAGCTGGGGACTCAGGTTTGTAATGTAAGGGGGAACCCCACGTCAAAAACAAGCGTAGGGTCCCTCCCCAGATCCATACCAGACCCTTATCCGAGTATGCAGCCTGGATGGATATGGGGGGAAATAAGTGTGTCATCCCCTCAATCCTGGTCCATATCAGGTCAAATGGCCCCTTTTAAAAATAAGAGCCCCCCCCCCCCCAGGTATAGGGCCACTCATAGCATCCCTAGTCATTCAAAAAAATAAATAATTAAACAGTAAATAAGCACACCAAGAGAGATCTGATCCCATTGGTTACATGCCACGAAAGACAGATCCTGATCCCCAACACTAAAATGTAAAACCAAGGGTGAGGGAATCCTGGGTGACGTCATTGACCAAACATGGACATGAACTTTGGTAGAGTTCACCAAACCTGCCTCAAGCCTCAAACCAAACCCAGGTGCGCAAATGAACATTAAAAATATTGAAGAAAACCAATATAACCAAGTAAGTGAATGCATATATTGTCGATATTCCTGATATCATAACACAAAACAGGTATCCCTATTTTGCAGTAAATTCTAACGTGTCCAAATACAAAATAAACAAGTGAATGTTCAGTTTTTCAAAAAAACACACATCAGATGATGATCGAAAAAGGCTAAAGATGTACAGTCCTCCCATAGGTAAGTTGATGACTTCAAACCAGAGCAAACCAAGGAAAAAAGTGATGTAATAGGAAAGAAATCCTCCACCTTCTATAGAACTGCCTCTTATCGAAGATGAAGATCCCAACTAGAGATCTTCTGTAGATCTCTAGGCCTAACCCGGCCTAAGGGTCTATGCGACTGGATATCGTTTCTTCGGCAATAAGTCGTTCGCCAACCACTCACAAGCAGTCATGTATAATCATAGCCAGGTGAAGAAGGAAAGAAAGGCCAACATAGCGTAATCCAGTAAACATTTAATATAAAAATTGGCGTGGCGTAGGTTTCGAGGGCACAGGCCGGCGTAGGTGGAAGTGGGCTTGCCCCATGCAAACCCATGCAAATGAGGCGTGACCCCATGCAAATGATGGTTTGAGAGCCAGACAAGTACGTTGAACGAACTGCGCATGCGTCATGTCGTGGATGCATCCTCGTGCCACGTCGGAACAACTACCTAAGATATGCCGGATCACTGCCTACGCCATGAACGCAATCTACGCCCATCCAGACACACGTCCAACGTAAACTACGTAAAAAACGCCGGCTTGTGTTCCCTGATGCAGACCTTTACATGTCTGCTGCTGAGTTACACATCCTTTATGGGGCTTAACTTTATGCGCACCTCGTGGCGCAGGTTTGTGAATCGCCGTATTTTCCTCATTTGCATATTTGAATGGCTAATCAATGGCAGCGCCACCATGCGGCCAGTGTAAATGTGCGCCCACCCTACGCCGGCGTAGGCAAGTTACGTCGGCGGGATTAAGCCTGTTTTTAGGCGTATCTTAGTTTGTGGGTACGGCGCACAGATACGCTGGGCGCACATTTGCACTACGTCGGCGTAAAGTGATTTACGTTGGCGGAAGTGCTTTGTGAATCCGGGCCATACTGTATAATGTTTGGGGGTTCTATGTAATTTTCTAGCAAACAAAAATTATGATAGGAGCGAAGTGTCAGAATTGGCCTGGATGCGAAGTGGTTAATGGGAGGGGGACCGCTGACTTAGAATTTTGGCTGCAAAAATTGTGAGATGTCCTTGGTAAACTTGGGAGCCTACAGGATGGAGGAAAACACAAAGAGCGAGGTGTCTGGTTTGACCGGAGGGGGACAGTTGACTTAGGATTAAGGCTACAGAAATTGTGAGATGTTCACCAAGAGCATCCAAGATTTGGTGAGGTAGCACAGACTTCTCAGGCGTTTCATCAGTCCAAACCGACCGTGTGTGGACCCCATCAGTCAGTTATCCTTCGGTCCAAAAATTTAGAACTTGCTTTAATATTGGACTGACGGACTGATAACCGATGGGTCAAAACCGATGGTTAGTACGTAAAAGCATCGGTTCAAAACCCGCGCATGCTCAGAATCAAGTCGACGCATGCTTGGAAGCATTGAACTTCGTTTTTTTCAGCACGTCGTTGTGTTTTACGTCACCGCGTTGGACTCGATCGTTTTTTTAACTGATGGTGTGTAGGCACATCAGACCATCAGTCTGCTTCATCGGTTAACCGATGAAAACGGACCTTCAGTCCGTTTTCATCAGTTTGGACTGATCGTGTGTACAGGGCCTCAGAGTATTGTCACCTCCTTATGGAACGCAGCCATATGGCTCAGTCACGTACATGCGTTTACGTTACAAATTATTCGGGCTGTAAAACCACCCCACCCCCCGCACCTTTCCAACAGTGTATTTTACTGGAATTGCCATTTTATTTTCTAAAATGTTCTCTAAGCAGACTAAAATTTATCATCCGGTTCCTTGTTTTAGTGATCTCTATTCAGTAGAGGGCAGAATATATTGCAAGCTTTATTTTCGGCTGGCATAGACTTAGTGAGCAGACATGCTTTCAATTATTAACTGGGCACCCCACAAGCTCATTCTCTGCCACCCAATTCCGCTCCAGGGCACGGCGTGCAAATGTTCCACATGAAGATAATTGATCTGTGTGCTGAAGTGAGGTATCAGTACATGCTGACACTTTGCTGACACTGCTAGATGTCCCTTGTAGTAGTCTTCTGTGAAATACTTCCACATTGCACACTGGTGATAGAAGGAATATTCATATGAACGATCATACAATAGTAATGATTGTGACGAGTGAAGACCTGACAGATTGTTTTTTAAAGATTCTTGTTAAAGAGACCCTCTCACCAAGTAAAACATTTTTTTAACTGGTATTTAACCACTTGCTTACTGGGCACATAAACCCCTTCCTGACCAGGTGAAATTTCAGCTTCCGGCACTGCGTCGCTTTAACTGACAATTGCGCGGTCGCGCGACGTGGCTCCCAAACAAAATTGACGTCCTTTTTCCCCCACAAATAGAGCTTTCTTTTGGTGGTATTTGATCGCCTCTGCGGTTTTTATTTTTTGCGCTATAAACAAAAATGGAGCGACAATTTTGAAAAAAAATAATATTTTTTACTTGTTTATATAATAAATAGCTCAATTTTTTTTTATTTTTTTTATTTTTTCTCAGTCTAGGCCGATACGTATTCTACATATTTTTGGTAAAAAAAAAAAAATCGCAAAAGTTATAGCGCCTACAAAATAGGGGACAGAATTATTATTATTTTTTTTTATTTTTTTTACTAGTAATGGCGGCGATCTGCGATTTTTATCGGTACTGCGACATTATGACGAACACATCAGACACTTTTGACACATTTTTGGCACCATTCACATTTATACTGCGATCAGTGCTATAAATATGCACTAATTACCGTATAAATGTGACTGGCATTGAAGGGGTTAACACTAGGGGGTGAGGAAGGGGTTAAATGTATATAGTATTACTAACTGTGGGGGAGGGGGGTGACTGGGGGAGGTGACCAATCTGTGTCCCTATGTACAAGAGACACAGATCGGTCTCCTCTCTCCCTGACAGGACATGGATCTGTGTGTTTACACACACAGATCCATGTTCTTCTCTCTGTAACCGCCGATCGCGGGAGCCTGGCGGACATCGCGGCCGCCAGGCACGCGCATCGGCATCCCAGTGATGCGGCGGGCGCGCGCCCCCCAGTGGCCAGGAGGAGCGGCGGCCGTAAAAACACGGCGGCTCAGAAAAGTAGAACCACCCTGCGGCCGTATAAAGTCGTACGGCCCTCGGGAAGTGGTTAAAGGAGTTGTAAAGAAAATTACAATCTATGCATTAAGGTGAAAAAATATCTGATGATGCTGCCCCCCCCCCCCGAACCCCCGTTTTACTTACATGACCCCTCAAAAGTCCCGCGCTCGTTTCCGAGATCCTCTTCGCCGCTCAGCCTGGCCGCTGATTGGCTAGAGCAGATGGATTGAGAGCAGCGCAGCCATTGGCTGGCGCTTCGGTCAATCACATCCAGTGACGCGGTGCGCCGAGGGGCGGGGCCGAGTGATACAGTGAGCGGCTATGGCCACTCGCTGTATCACGGAAGCGCGCCCGCGAGGACTCGTCACCATGTGAGCTCTCTCGCATTACTGTGGCGAGTTCTTGCGGGGAGGACCAGAGACAGCCGCCGAGGGACCCCAGAAGACATGGATCGGGGACACTCTGTGCAAAACGAGCTGCACAGTGGAGGTAAGTAAAACATGTTTGTTTTTTTAAAGAATTTTTTTTTTTCCTTTAGTGACCCTTTAAGTATATTAAACCCATTATATAATATTGGGTAGATTCAGAGAGATGGCCGCAACTTTAAGGCGGCGTAGCTTAAGGCATTTAAGCTACGCCGCCGTAAGTTAGCGAGGCAAGTACATGATTCACAATGTACTTGCCTGCTAAGTTACGGCGGCGTAGCCTAAAGCGGGCGGGCGTAAGGGCGCCTAATTCAAATTTGTCTAAGGGGGCGTGTTTTATGTTAATGGGGCTTGACCTGACGTTTTTGATGTTTTTTTTTAACTGCGAATGCGCCGTGCGCCTACATTTCCCAGTATGCATTGCGGCTACGTCCGCCGCACGGGCCCATTGATTTCGACGTGGACGTAAACTACGTAAATCCCTATTCACGGACGACTTACGCAAACAACGTAAAATTTGTCGAATTTCGACGCGGGAACGGCGGCAATACTTAACATTACTATTCCATCTATTTGATGGAATAACTTTAGGCGGCCTATCTCTTACGTAAACGGCGTAAATGTACTGCGGCGGCCGTTCGTGAATAGGCGTATCTACTAATTTACATATTCTACGCCGACCGCAATGGAAGCGCCACCTAGCGGCCAGCCTCAATATTGCAACCTAAGATAGGACAACGCAAGCCGTCGTATCTTAGATATGTTATAGCGTATTACACTTAAACATTGGTCGGCGCAGATTCTGAGTTAGGTCGGCGTATCTACTGATACGCCGGCCTAACTCTTTCTGTATCGGGCTATATATATATAAAACATATTTTTTTGTTATTGCAGTTTACCAGTTCTTAGATGTGAATGGTAGTTTTACCAGAACGAGCGCTCCCGTCTCATAACTGGCTTCTGAGCATGCGCGGGTTTTTCACGTCATTAAAGCCCACACACGATCATTTTTTACAACCCGAAAAACGACATTTAAAATGTCGTGAAAAAATAGAGCATGTCAGAATTTTTTTTGGTCGTTTTTCAGAACCCGAAAAATGCTCTGAAGCCCACACACAATCGTTTATGAAATTTTTAAAAAGCGTCGTTTTTTACAACCCGAAAAATGATCGTGAAAAATACCCTATTGGCCAGGAGTCTGAAGACTCGATTGGCCTAGAGGAAAAGCAGCCACCGCTGGGACACGGAGGAGACAGAGGGGGGAAGCCGCAGCCTCTTGGCCCGAGAGGAGATGCGACCTTACTGGCTAGGGATGAGCCGAACACCCCCCCCCCCGTTTGGTTCGAACCAGAACCTTCGAACGGACCGAACATTCGCGAACATTTAGAACCCCATTGACGTCTATGGGACTCAAACGTTCAAATTCAAAAGTGCCCATTTTAAAGCCTAATATGCAAGTTATTGTTGTAAAACATCTTTGAGAACCCGGGTCTTGCCCCAGGGAACATGTATCAATGGAAAAAAAACGTTTTTAAAACAGTCGTTTTTTCAGGAGCAGTGATTTTAATGATGCTTAAATAAAAAACATTTTTTTTTAATTCCTTTAAATATTGTACCTGCTGGGTGTCTATAGTATGCCTGTAAAGTGGCACATGTTTAGAACTGTCCCTGCACAAAATGGGATTACTATAAGAAAAAAGTAATTTAAAACTGCTTGCGGCTTTAATGTAATGTCTGGTCCCTGCAATATGGATGAAAATCATTGCGAAAAATTGCACAGACAAAGACAGTACACACCACGTAGCTTTAGGTGCAAACTACAGAGCACACGGCCAGTACACACCAAGTAGCTTTAGGTGCAAACTGCAGAGGACACAGGCAATAAACCAAGTAAGAATACTGCAGCTAGCACAATCACCTGCCTGCCAGTAAATTAGGAAGAACTGATCTAGCTAAACTATACAGTGTATAAATATATGTACAACACCTGGGATGTATATATATCCTCTACACACTGTACCATTACCTGACTAGCCTGCCTGCTCTATCTACCTGCAAAAAATGACACTCTCTTTGTCTCTCTCTGTTCTCTTTAACACCGCCGCAACACACTACACAAGGCCGCCCTGCAGGCAGCCTTTTATAGTGTGGGGCGTGTACTAAAGCCCTGAGCCAAAATTGGCCAAAGCCACCCTGGCTTTGGCCAATTATGGCTCTCCGTTTTTTGCGTGCTGTGATTGGCCAAGCATGCGGGTCATAGTGCATGCTTGGCCAATCATCAGCCAGCAATGCCGCAGTGAATTATGGGCCGTGACGCGCCACTCGAATTTGGCGTGAACGACCAGTTTTGTTCGTATTTTGATGAACGATCCAACATACGATGTTCGAGTCGAACATGAGTTTGACTCGAATACGAAGCTCATCCCTATTACTGGCCACTAAGGAGGAAACCGCAGAGGAGAAGGAGATGCAGGGGAGGCCACCGAAGAGGAGGAGACGCAGAAAACTGAAGCCACATCTGCCCATGACCTAGACAGGGTAAGTGCGGGGCTGGTGGGAGGGCGAGCCAGCGCCAGGGGGAGTTTGGGGGGGTTTGACTAATGGTGTATCGAGTGTCAGGTGTTTTGTTTGCCCCCCCCCCCCCCCCCCCCAAAAAAAAGGAGCACCAGCCTCCACTGGTTTGAAGTTGACATGATACTGTCATTTTTGTCAAGATTAAACTATAGCAGTATTTGGATTGATCATCTGGCTCACATACTGAGCAGTACAACTAATTTTATATATAGGACAGACAAAAAACTGAAAATCAAATGAATTTCTTTAGAGATAAGATGCTGTATGTGTCACTCATGTAATGATAACTGTATAATTAATTTGATTTATAGGACAGTCAAAAAAAAATAACAGTTATCATTAAATGAGAATTACATAGAGCAGTATGTTATCTCAGAAGAAATTACATTCCTTTTGATTTTCCAATTTTTTGGACTGTCCTATATTTCAAAGTAGTTGTACTGCTCAGAATGTGAGCTGATGGATCAATCAAAATCCCACTGTTCTCAATGTGACATGCTGAGCACAGCAAGTTTATGAAAGTAAGCAGGACAGGTACTTTATTCCCCTATCAGTCAGCAGTAAATTCCTGCCTCCTCCATACATAGGCACGTGCAAACATCTTTCCTTTTTTTTGGTGACTCTGGTGGGACTCAAACCCACAACCTTTGAATTAACATTTTAACTTTTGATATAAACTTTGCTTGTAAAATGATCTAAGATATTACAATTGACAGAGCTGGTATATGTATAACATCTTAAAGCGGATGTCCGCTGAAAAAAAAAATATTAAAAAAGTCAGCAGCTACAAATACTGCAGCTGCTGACTTTAATATTGGCACACTTACCTGTCCTGGAGTCCAGCGCCGTCCGCAGCAGATGACGAGCGATCGCTCATCACTCTGCTGCCCCCCCCCCCCCTATCCTCGGTGAGGGAACCAGGAAGTGAAGCGCTCCGGCTTCACTGCCCGGTTCCCTACGGTGCATGCGCGAGTCGCGCTGCACCTGCTGACTGGCTCCCGCTGTGCTCTGGGAGCCGAGTGTTCCCAGAACACCGCGCGGGGGGGGGGGGGGGGGGGTTTGACGTCCTGCCCGCAGACTGTGTGGCCGGAAGTGGGTGCAAATACCTTTCTTTAGACAGGTATCTGCACCTCCCTCCCCCTGAAAGGTGTCAAATGTGACACCGGAGGGGGGGAAATGGTTCCGATCAGCAGGAGTTCCACTTTAGGGTGGAGCTCCGCTTTAAAGCAGCCTCTCTCAATCTTTCAACCATAAAGGGACCCTTGAAATAAGTTGGTGTTTGGGGTCTCCTGTTAAAGTTTTAACAGGAGATCCCAAAGACCTGGAAAATCTGTGGAAAAATGTCCATTACATTGGTGGCCAGTGGGAAGAATGTCCCAGTCCTAATACCACCTCTACAGACAGCTAAAAAACAGATAATTGTGTAATGCCGTTGGGCTGTACCAAGTGGCACTAGCCCTGGAACTTTGCAGGCACCATCTCATGGAAGGTCAATGGGGCAGACCTCAAGGAGCCACTAGTAACCTCTAGAGAACACCATGGAACCCTGGCTGAGAATGGCTGGTCTACAGAACCTCTAGTGTAATGGTTCACTTCTACAAAGACCATCAATATAGGGGTCATGTTTACACTGACCACCATTGTAAGAGGTCACTTCTACAAAGACCATCAATATAGGGGTCATGTTTACACGGACCACCATTGTAAGAGGTCACTTCTACACTGATCTCCAATGTAAGAGGATCAGTTTTTCACTGATCTCCAATGTAAGGGGGTCACTTCTACACTGATCTCCAATGTAAGTGTTCCCTTCTACACTGATCACCAATGTAAGGGGACACTTCTACACTGACCATCATTGTAAGGGTTTCCTTTTACACTGACCTGCAATGGGAGGAGTCACTTCTACACTGATCATCAATGTAAGGTTTCCCTTCTATACTGACCATCAATGTAAGGGGTCACTTCTACACTGACCATCAATGTAAAGAGTCACTTCTACACTGACCTCCATTGTAACGAGTCACGTCCACACTGATCACCAATGTAAAGGGGTCACTTCTAAAATGACCTCCAATGTAAGAGGACACTTCTACACTGACCACCATTGTAAGGGTTCCCTTCTACACTGACCTGCAATGTGAGGGGTATTTTCTAATCTGACCATCAATGTAAAGAGTCACTTCTACACTGACCTCCAATGTAAGGGGTCACTTCTACACTGACCTCCAATGTAAGGGGTCACTTCTACACTGACCTCCAATGTAAGGGGTCACTTCTACACTGACCTCCAATGTAAGGGGTCACTTCTACACTGACCTCCAATGTAAGGGGTCACTTCTACACTGACCTCCAATGTAAGGGGTCACTTCTACACTGACCTCCAATGTAAGGGGTCCCTTCTACACTGACCATCAATGTAAGGGGTCACTTCTACACTGACCTCCAATGTAAGGGGTCACTTCTACACTGACCTCCAATGTAAGGGGTCCCTTCTACACTGACCTCCAATGTAAGGGGTCACTTTTACACTGATCTCCATTGTAACGAGTCATGTCCACACTGATCACCAATGTAAAGGGGTCACTTCTAAAATGACCTCCAATGTAAGAGGACACTTCTACACTGACCTCCAATGTAAGGGGTCACTTCTACACTGACCTCCAATGTAAGGGGTCACTTCTACACTGACCTCCAATGTAAGGGGTCCCTTCTACACTGACCTCCAATGTAAGTGGTCACTTCTACACTGACCTCCAATGTAAGGGGTCATTCTACACTGACCATCAATGTAAAGGGTCACTTCTACACTGACCTTCGATATAAGGGGTCACTTCTACACTGACCTCCAATGTAACGGGTCACTTCCACGCTGATCACCAATGTAAGGGGTCACTTCCTCACTGATTACCAATTCAAGGGGTCACGTCCACACTGATCACCAATGTAAGGGGTCACTTATAAACTGATCTCCAATGTAAGGGTTCCCTTCTACACTAACCTGCAATGTGAGTGGTCACCTCTACACTGATCACCAATGTGAGGGATCACTTCTGCACTGATCATCAAACCAAGTGGTCATGTCTACACTGACCACTAACATAAGGGGTCACTTCTACACTGATCACCAATGTAAGGGGTCACTTCTACACTGATCTCCAATGTAAGGGGTCACTTCTACACTGATCTCCAATGTAAGGGTCAGTTCTACACTGATCCTCTATGCAAGTAGTTATTTCTATGCTGACTACCAGTGTATAGTGGTCACGTCTACACCGACAAACAATGTAAGGAGTCACTTCTATAATGGTCACCAATATATGATGTCACTTCTGTAATGATCACCAATGTATAGTGTCACTTCTACACTGACCACCAAAGTAAGTTTTTTTATTGTGCATTTATTTTTTTGACTGTGATTATTAAAAAAATCATAAGTAACGTAAAGTAAACCCCATTCTTTATTCTTTTATTTTTAAACTCTCTGCAACCTAATCACATTAATGTAGATCTAAAAATGATAGTGGTGTTTCCCTGAGACTTTAAAACTATTTGAAGGATTCCTCCATGGTAAAAAGGTTGAGAAAGGTTGACCTAAACTGTATTTCCTACACAAATTCTTCAGGAGACCCAACAACCTAGTCTACAGACAGGTGGTCACATGACTCAGTAGCAGCTGGCTAAGAGCTTTAAAGGGTTAAAGGATGAGTATTAAAACCACAAGATTTCTATGCAGCCGTCTGGCAGTGCAGGGTTAAGCGCTGTGCATATTAGTGTTGTCTTCTCAGTCTCCTGGCAACGCTGACATTACTGAGGGACGTCAGATCCGGGAGAGACCAACCAAGGCATTGAGAGACACCTGTGACAGGCTGAGACATGAGCAGCCAGTGAGACGACCACCTGAGTGACAGCAAACATGTTGTAGAGAGACTGGCAGGGGGGGGGGAAAGCAACATTTTCGAAGAGAGAGTCACTGGATCCAAAGCAAACAGACAGGAGGCAGATGGTGCATCTGAGATGGGATGGAAATTAACCTGCAGTCGAAAAAAGTGAGTGACTGAAACAAGTTGATAAACATAACAACCGATCTGCCGGAACACAACACCACCTCATTTTGGTTAAAAAACTTCTGAGAAGGATGGATCAGATTCAAGAATATTCAAAATATTAAAAATAAATAGTTGTCCTCATAACACGAGAGATCTGTTAGAAGAACGAAGAAGGAACGCCAACGAATACAGCGATCTGCTCAACGAGGAAAACGAACGAGGAGCTTCAAATAAAGGAAACAATTTCGTTCAAAATAAAATGAAGACGTTTTGTTAATCTGCTGCCACTTCGGTCCCGGAGAGACGAACAGAAAAGACCTCATGAAATAATTTAACAGATGGCGAGAGACATCTGCAGTGTGTGAGATTGAGGTATGGAATGACACCTGTTAGACTGCTCCAGAGTGATGAAACGCTGAGGGATTGAGTGACTCCAGTCTCCGAACGATGGGCATTTTTACGAGAGAGATCAGGTAAGAGAAGGAAGGTAAGATGGAACTGAACAAATGTAACAAAACAGGGAAATATCAAAAAAGGACTCCTAAAAATTAGAATTGGATGGAGGTAGCCGAGGCATTGAGCCAAAGAAGACAAAGCCAGTATTTGTTGCCTTTAGAACTGTCTTCAGTATTCATTATTTCTTGATAGGGAATGGTCGACGGAGCGGAGGAAAATAGACCCACAGGATCACCTTGAGAAATGGAGAGAAGATAGGGGAGGGGGGGGAGGGGGGAGGACGTAGAATAAAGCAGCAGCACAGACTTAAAACACTGAAGAAGTGAGTATTACGGGCAGGCTAGATTGGGGAAGAGAGAATTGTGAACACGGAATTAGATACCGGAGACCATAACGAATAATACAAGGTCTAGAAGGACAAACGATGCAGAACTGTTGACAACATAAAGCTTAAGTTATAATATGTAATACAGCCTGAGAGGTAATCAAGACGCATTTGTTTTCTCTCCAGGAGGTCCAGCTAAAAGGATTACACAGAAGATCTGGCATGTGGAAGTATCTCATGGGAGCCTTTGAAGAAGTTGTCCACATCCAAAATGCCATGACAAATCTTGAAGCCTTTGGGCAATGAATTCAGAGCCAGGTACGCTTCACCCCTCTCCACGGGGTTCCATCCATCAGTCGTTAACCGGATCCATCCACTCCTCATCCTCCAGTTCCATTTGCTCCGGAGACATTGGTCGCGTGCTCTCTTCCAATGTCCGCCGACTCCATGGAGCCCTAAACCGACTCCTAAGCGAACAGGAGAGGGAACAGCTTTTGCACTGTTTGCGACTCTACCATTCTCGTAGGAATGTTTTTGACCTGGTAAGGACACTGCGCCTTATTCTGCGCCCCCAGGACCAGAGGCAACTTTTCCCAATGCTACGCCTTGTTATTCCACGTTCTGATCAATTATTGTTTGATCAGTACACCTCAGAGGGACTATACATAAAGGATTTGCCTTCAGGACCTTCTGGATACAATTCAGTTTTAGGTGATGGTGGTGTGTCAGCATTTAGTAACCCAATATCAGGGACAGCACAGGCCTTTAACTTGTCTATCCCAGGCACTAATCCTGCCTTTAGTATCCCAGTTCCAGGGACAGCTCCTGCCTTTAACACTCCAAGACAAGGAGCTGGTCCTGCCTTCAATATATCAGTACCAGGGACAGCTCCTGCCTTTAGCACTCCAAGACAAGGAGCTGGTCCTGCCTTCAATACATCAGTACCGGGGACAGCTCCTGCCTTTAGCACTCCAAGACAAGGAGCTGGTCCTATCTTCAATCCTTCAGTCCCAGGTACAGCTCCTGCTTTTAGTACCCAAGCACCTGGTCCTACAATACCTGGAGCATCATATCCTGGAGGACCACCAGTCTACAATAACTCCCCATCTGCTGCCCCCAAGCCTGAGGTTTGTGAGGTTCATCAGGTCCTACTTAAAAGAAACAAAAACCAAGAGGGACTTGGTTTTAGTATCCGCGGAGGTGTAGAACATGGCACAGGCATCTACGTGTCACTGGTTGAACCTGGATCTTTGGCAGAAGAAGAAGGACTTAAAGTCGGGGATCAAATTCTAAAAGCGAATGGGCGATCTTTAGACAGGGTCAGCCATAGTGAAGCCGTTAAGGTAAGTTACTTTTACTTCCCATACCAATGAATATATACTGTAGCTTCCCATTACAGAGGCTTGTGTTCTATGTTGGGTGGTTGTCAACCAGAGGAACAAACAAGAAAGTGCCTTTAGTGCTGCAAACAGCAAGTGGCTTCATATTGTGTAAGATTAGTTGCAGGCCTATGCAACTTTGTGTATTGGTCAATGATTGTGAAAATGCCTTTTGAGTTTCCGAGATCAATTAGTATAGTGAGTGAGTGTTTGAATAACTTGTATAGTGCTACAAATGCGAACTAAATTGCCTCAAGGCGCTTGGTATCCATTTCCATCCTAATCCTTCAGAAGAGGTGGGTCTTGAGTTTTCTTCTGAAGGTATAGAAAACTAAATACATTGAACTTAGTTGATCTGATGGTCTACCTCTATGCATGATTTCTAACCAGTGGCTCGAGGGTAACATGTGGCTCACACTTCCCTCTAATAATGCACTCGGCAGCTTCTCTGCATGTGCTCTGTTTGTTTCACTACCTGCTGCGTTATATAGTTCTTTAAAGAGTTAAAGGAAGCAAGAATGGCCTTACTTCTATAATTATTATTAAAGTACATAACAACCTATTGATGGACCCAGTGGTGGTTCGTCTATAGAGGGCGCTGGAGCGCCGCCCCCTCTGGCTCTTGCACCGCCACTGAATAACATAGATTAATGCATTGCATAAATCTATGTTATTCTTGCCGGCCGCTAGTCTATTCAGATGGCCGGACCTTGAGCGCCGGCCCGCTGAATAACGGCAGCTGGTTGGCTGTACAGAAGTGCCTATCAGAGCCAGCAGGCTGCTTATCCAGGAAACGTACGGGGGGTGCGTTCCTTGGATAAGACTGACAGGCGTCTCAGCCAATCAGGTTCACCGGTTCTGGTTATCGGTAACCTGATTGGCTGAAGCGTCATCGTGGGCGGGAGAAAACATCGAGGGATGTGGAAGGACTAGGAGGATGGCTGACTTCCAGAAAGGTAAGTGCCGGGCGGGGGGCATTTTACAGGGCACAGCGGCGACAATGGGCACAGTGGTGACAATGAACACAGTGGTGACAATGGGCACAGTGGGGACAATGGGCACAGTGGGGACAATGGGCACAGTGGGGACAATTGGCACAGTGGGGGCAATGGGCACAGTGGCTGCAATTAAAGGGCACAGTGGCAACAATGGGCACAGTGTCGACAATTAAAGGGCACAGTGGTGACAATTGGCACAGTGGCGACAATTGATGGGCACAGTGGCTGCGTTTGATGGCATGGCACAGTGGTGACAATTGATGGCACAGTGGCTGCATTTGATGGCATGGCACAGTGGTGCAAATTGATGGCACAGTGGCTGCGTTTGATGGCATGGCATAGTGACTGCATTTGATGGCATGGAACAGTGGTGACAATTGATGGCACAGTGGCTGCGTTTGATGGCATGGCACAGTGGCTGCGTTTGATGGCATGGCACAGTGGTGTGAATTGATGGCACAGTGGCTGCGTTTGATGGCATGGCACAGTGGTGCGAATTGATGGCACAGTGGCTGCGTTTGATGGCATGGCACAGTGGTGACAATTGATGGCACAATGGCTGCATTTGATGGGCACAGTGAGGCTGCAATTTTTTTTCCTTTTTTTTTTCGTTTGCGCCCCCCCAAAAACTTTGAGCACCAGCCGCCACTGGATAGACCCTTTAACATTGATCCTAATATGTCACAAGTAGCAGTAGCAACACCCATATCCATAGTAGCATGACTAACAGCAGCTGTCTGCATGTAGCATACTGGATATGCCTGTTCACGGTAATGCATTTGAAATGATCATTCTGGGATCAATAATGACTCAGTTGGGTTTGTGTGTTTTTATAATAAATATGCCCAATAACTGGATTGCCTCCGTAACTTGTTATATCTGGAAGTAGCTCACAGGCAGCAAAAAGCGGGGAATGTCTGCTCTAAGCTATCGAGCTGCTTGCTGTACACAAATCACGAATTTGAAAATCTGCATCTATTACCGTCTATCACACTCGATTAAAATGACAGCTGGAATGCTAGGGCGACTGCAACGGGATTTTATCTCTGGAAACACGCCTAAAAGTGTCTACCATGCACCTTGACCCTCCAACCTTAACCTAATCCGAGGAAACCCTACGCTAATACCCCTCCCCTATAGCTAACCCTTAATCACCATAACACTGAATGCTTAGCCTGACCCTGAAATTGAACAATTAAAGGGGTTGTAAAGGTTCGTTTTTTATTTTCTAAATAGGTTCCTTTAAGCTAGTGCATTGTTGGTTCACTTACCTTTTCCTTCGATTTCCCTTCTAAATGTTTTTATTCTTTGTCTGAATTTCTCACTTCCTGTTTCTCCTCAGTAAGCTTGCCCCTATCATCCGAGCCGTTCTGGCTGGGGGTTAGTCAGCGTGAAACGCGTTAGCCCTTTTTCCTGATTTTTTGCTGTGACATCCATGTTGTGACCAGTTTTTATTAAAAGGAACAAATTTTTATTTTTGGAGTGCGACCGTCCCGGTTCTTTCTTAGTGATTGGGTTTACATGTACTTTAATGTAACAATGTCCTACCATATCTTTAACCACTTAAGGACCGACTAACGCCGATATACGTCGGCAGAATGGCACGGCTGGGCACAGGCACGTACCTGTACGTCCTCTTTAGTGCCCAGCCCTGGGTCGCACGCCCGCGACCCGGCCTGAAGCTCCGCAACCGCGGGACCCGTGAAACCCGATCGCCGCCGGAGTCCCACGATCGGTCCCTGGAGCTGAAGAACGGGGAGAGGTGTGTGAGTGTAAACACACCTTCCCCGTTCTTCACAGTGGCACTGTCATTGATCGTCTGTTCCCTGATATAGGGAAAGGCGATCAATGACATCACACGTCCAGCCCCACCACCCTACAGTTAGAAACACATATGAGGTCACACTTAACCCCTTCAGCGTCCCCTAGTGGTTAACTCCTAAACTGCAATTATCATTTTCACAATAAACAATGCATTTTTATAGCATTTTTTGCTGTGAAAATGACAATGGTCCCAAAAATGTGTCAAAATTGTCCGAAGTGTCCGCCATAATGTCTTAGTCACGAAAAAAATCGCTGTTCGCCGCCATTAGTAGTAAAAAAAAAAAGATGAATAAAAATGCAATAAAACTATCCCCTATTTTGTAAACGCTATAAATTTTGCGCAAACCAATCGATAAACGCTTATTGCGATTATTTTTACCAAAAATATGTAGAAGAATATGTATTGGCCTAAACTGAGGAAAAAAAACTTTTTTTATATATTTTTGGGGGATATTTATTATAGCAAAAAGTAAAAAATATTGCATTTTTTTCAAAATTGTCGCTCTATTTTTGTTTATAGCGCAAAAAATAAAAAAAACGCAGAGGTTATCCAATATCACCAAAAGAAAGCTCTATTTGTGGGAAAAAAAGGATGCCAATTTTGTTTGGGAGCCATATCGCACGACCGCGCAATTGTCTGTTAAAGCGACGCAGTGCCGAATCGCAAAAAGGGACCTGCATATTGGTCCGGGTCTTAAGTGGTTAAAGCAGAGTTCCGCCGAAAATAAATAAATAAAAGTCAGCAGCTACAAATACTGCAGCTGCTGACTTTTAATATTAGGACACTTACCTGTCCTGTCCTGGGCGCCGGCGATGTTGGCACCCAAAGCCAATCTCTCCCTCGGCTCTCGGGTGGAGGCGCCGCCATTTTCTGTAAGGGAATCGGGAAGTGAAGCGAAAAAAAAAGTTACGGCGGCGTAGTGTATCTTAGATACGCTGCGCCCGGCGGAAGATTACGGGCAGGTACGTGGATCTGCCCCACAATGGTTGCCAAGCTGGGCATCTTGAAAAAAGTCTTGTTTCTTGACAGTCATGTTAGCTCTCCTATTTAATACTTTTGGAGTTACTGACCCCAAACCAGTGAGCAGTCAGTAAAGTATTGATCTACATGCTTGCCAGGAAACTTGTATTATCAGGAGAGGTCAGTAATGCATTCTTCTAAGTTCAGGTTTCCTGTTAAAGCTTACCCAACCCAATAACATAAATGTAATATATGGCAGCATACCGGTTCAGTTGTGGTGGCTGCACCATTTTTTTTTAGACCTTTTTTTTCACTTTGTGACCTGACCGGTAACAAACGTCCTGTCCTAGTATTGCTACGCTCACTCACTGTACTGGATTTATCGAGGAGCAGCTTTATCACCCTAAGACGGGACTACAAAACACTTTCATATTATATAGATCATAAGATTTCTAGGAGTCATATGGGAATCGTGCAGTCTCTGTTTCCACCTCTACCGCATATTCTTGACTGACACAAGAGGAAAAGTTATTTTTTATTCATGGCGGCAGAGCTTTTTTCTGATTTAGACCTGCTAGGAGATAGCAAATTTGATGGCGTTGGGACCTGAGGTGGTTGTCACTCAGTACCTATGGTTGGTATTTAAAAAAAGTAGGGCTGTTACTGATCTAACTAGGAGGGCACTACCGAAATAACACCTCTTGCTTAGATTTCAACATTTTGGTGTGGCACTCCAAGCATTTGATCCAACCAATACATCCGACCGTCTCAGGTAAGACAACTGATAGAAACATATGGGCCATGTAAACAGCGAATGATTTGTCCAACTGCAAAGGGTGTTTATGATACTTTAAGACCGCACATTATTTACATTTTTAGACTGAAACCTGCCCATTTATGCATCTCTTAATGCCAGCAAAGCAGAACATCGCTAAGCATAATTGCATAAAATCACTGTGCTAAAGATAAAAAAATCTTCGTAAAATAAAAAAAAAGAGAAAAGCAACCAGGACATAAATATAGGACATTATATACACACCGGAATTGGGGAGTTTGCCTTGATGTCTATTAAACCTTTCCACAAGTCCAGTTTGACTGCTCATATGGGGGTCACACTCAGTTTGGCAAGCCTCAGTGTTTGTCGGTGGAGGACACGTGGTGATGCACTTCTCATGAATATGAGAGTGAAGAGGATCACAGTGCACTTATTATAATCTTTATTACTATCCACATCATTGCGTATTACGTAGTGTGAATTTTGGACCGTTACCGTCGGTGGGACTTTATGCTCCAATATAAATTTTTGTTATATACAACGTTGCACTTGTGTATGAGTATATCTTGTATATAGTGTATCCTATATTTATGCACTGGCTGATTTTCTCTTTTTTATCTTACAAAGATGTTTTATGTTTAGTGCCGTGATTTTATGCAATTATGCTTAGTGATGTTCTGCTTTGCTGCCATGAAGTGATACATAAACGGGCAGGTCTCACTCTTAGTACAAGTCTGCATTCTTTTGACCAAGAGGGCCTCCTAGGGCTCCACTACAAAGAAGCAACCTAGCAAAGCTGAGATAACATGGTAATAGGTGCTTTTGTCCAAGCTTGAAAGGAGTATCCTGGCACTGCCCAGTTTCAGTGGCAGAAACATTGGTCCAGCATGTGGAAAGGACTATATATATCTCCTCTATCTTCTGTTGTTGGAATTTGAGCAGAATCACTCTAGTTTCCTTTTATGAAGATATGTAGGGGAGATGGGGAAGCAGATATGTAGGGGGGATAGGAAAGCAACAGAGATTGTTAAAAAATATAAAGACAAATTTATACCTAGTGAGTGTGGATAATTTTCAAAAAGGTCTTCAAATGGAATTACAATATGTGGGAAATAGATGTTGAGGAGCAGGAATGTGGCATAGTTTTTTAAATTGTAGGTATCAAAAAAATTCTCGTGAAGGTATTTTGTGCAATTTGTTTCAAAACGGTCAAGGAACTTAAGGGGTAACTTATCAAGTTGGATAGTGGTCAAAAGTTGTAGGCTGGAAAAAAATGTGCGGAGCACCACCACTGAAAGGATTATGGAGAAATTTAGCTTGGGTAGATTGAAGAATAGTAGTTGACTTAACTACTAAGTGTCATCCTACATTTTTAAAGAATGCTTTGTGAGGGGATTTGAGATATGGTATCTGTATCGTAGTAGGATCCAGAGAATTTTAGCTATGATAATTGGATCAGCAGTGTAGGCTTTGGGACTTGCCAAAGAAGGATGTTGATTTTTCCGTAAAGAAGGTAAAGTGCTATATGGGCAGCAGTATAGTAACTACCAGGATGCAGAACACCCAGACCACCAGATTTAGTTTTGTAAAGAGTTTGTCAAGAAACCCCAAGTCTGTGGGGTCCCGATATATATCCAGAGGTTTAATTTTGAAGTATGCATATGATATATAAAGGCACAGAGATTGGGAAGACCTGGAAGTGGTTTAATAATTTGGGGAGGAAATCACTTTAATTGTGGCCACTCAGCCTAGCCCGGAGAAAGGATAATGCTCCTACTTTGAGAGGAGTTGTTGCAAATTATGTTTTACAGGGGGGTAACTGGCTTGATATATAGGGTCTGGTTTACTTTAGAAGGGAAGTTGCACTTTACGTCCAATTTAAAGGTAGATAGACCAAGTATGGTAGCCAGGACTTTTTCCAAGTTTTAATAACAATATGGGCCTTTATTTAGACCTGGTGGAGTGGTCAGTTACTGGATTTGTCAACCTACATATTGCAGCTGTCAAGGTATTTGAGCTTATGGAATAGCCGTTAAGAAAGTTGTTAAATCTTGCAATGAGTCTGGGACTGAGGATGTTTGTAAATTTCTGATACATGGGGGAAAATCTGCCCGTTTGACTTTAAAAAGGTAATTGTTACTAGGACTTCAAGTAAATATCACTTCCCAGGAATTCTAGAAATGATGAATGGATAGTAGGTAGAGTCTTGTAGTCTTGCAGAGTCGGCATTTTGTGAGGTAATTTATTGCTATTTTAGAGTATATAGCTGACTTGTTTTGCTGAAAAATTGGGTTGCTAGTTAGGGAGCCATCAGATGACTTGAGATGTATTGGCTTGTAAGACACATCTGGTTGTCAGAGGCGTCTGACTGGCTTACAGTGTATTCTATTTCCTTTGAGATAAAAACGTATGTGTGTCCAACCTAATTTGTTTTTCGGCCTAATGTGTCAAAGCTAGATTTAGATTGTGTTTTAACATTATTAACTCGTGTCCAAAGGTCTGTAATCTGAGATTGTTTAAATTGGGTTTGGAGAATCTGATATTCTGCTACAAGTTGAGAAATTTTCTCAGCTCGCATTTTCTTTCTTTGTGTTGCAAACTGCATATATCAAACTCGGATTGTAGCCTGGGCTTCCCTACTGTGATCTGGGATGGTAAGCTACCAGCATTCGGACATAAGCATTTCTGAAAAGCTGTATTTAGAGGGAGGAACAGAGGATGGATCCCTTAGCAGGGAATCATTGATGGACAAGTAAAAGTGTTGATTCTTTTTGATTAGACTTTATAAATCCAAAAGATTAGGTTGTGGTCAGACCATTTCTGATAAAAAAGATGGAAGGGTCTTAGGAGTATCAGAGGAAAATCTCATCTATGTGAAAAAATGATTACTATGGCTACAAGAAATGGGAATGATCTTGTCTTGTGGGGTGCAATTTGCACCATGCATCTACCAGGCCATGGTGCGCCAAGAGGATTTGAAAGCGTTTAGGAGGTTAATCATTGAGAGTAGGGCAAAGGTATAGGGACTTTGCCCTTTTGTCCAAGGAAGCGTAAATTATTGGTCAGACTCACCACATAATATCAAGAAACCTTGTGTAAAAAAATAGAGTTCTTGAAAGAGGTTGGAAAACCAGCTGACCAGAGCCTAACAAGAGGCTATGGCGGTGTCATATATTGGATTGCTTCAATTGCAGCCCCCCTCCCAAGGAGACATTGGTGAACTTGGGGCCAGATTCACAAAAGGGATACGACAACGTATCTCCTGATACGCCGTTGTACCTCTGTTTCTATCTATGCGACTGATTCATAGAATCAGTTACGCATATATATCCATAAGATCCGACAGGTGTAATTGTTTTACACTGTCGGATCTTAGGATGCAGTACCGCGGCCACTGCTGGGGGGAGTTTGCGTCGTAAACCAGTGTCGGGTATGCAAATTAGGAGTTACGGCGATCCACGACGGATTTTCGCGTTCGTTACGTCGCCGCTAGTCTAGTTTCCGTCGCAAAGTTAGTCATCGTTTTGGGTTCCCTAACTTTAGTCAGCAAACGTATTGCTGTCTAAAGTATGGCCGTCGTTCCCGCGTCGAAATTTAAAAATGAACGTCGTTTGCGTAACACGTCCGGGAATACGGAAGTACGCTACGCGCGTCGCCGTTCGAAAAAATGATGTCACGGCGTGCAAAGCACGACGGGAATTGCGAAACTGAGCATGCGCAGTAGGTCCGGCGCGGGAGCGCGCCTAATTTAAATGGCACACGCCCATTTGAATTGGCCCGCCTTGCGCCGGAGGCTGCCAGCGTAGTTTTCATCGCAAGTGCTTTGTGAATCACTTGCGATGAAAACTTGCGGCGGTGTAACGTATCTACGATACGTTACGCCGCCGCAGTTCTATGTGAATCTGGCCCATGGTTCTTTTCCCCCTAGTTAAAGTGCACACAGCCAGTCACACAGTCTTTTCTCCACTCTCTCAGGCTCCAAAAAAAAATCTAGGGGTGTCTTTTTGGGATTTCATTGTAACGGTCAACTTGGATGGGGTGAGAGGAACACGGGATACCCCAAAAATGGTGGGCTAAACTCTTAGAGGACTCTTCTCTCTCTTGCTGAATTACATAAAATGTAAGGAAGGTGGAGTGGGAGGTTTAAGGTTTTGGAAGAAATAATGGGGTTAGAGTATTGATACAAGGGATGGAGGAAGAGCAGGGTGCTCTATTAATAGTATTCACACCTTCACAATAGCAATCGAACACTGTGATAACTGTGTGTGGGGAGGTGTCAGAAACTTGAACCGGTAAGATAGATGCCAAAAGAGTTACATAGTTAGTCAGGTTGAAAAAAGACACATCTAGTTCAGCCATAAAAAAAAAAAAAAAAAATATCAAACAATCCCATATACCCACAGTTGATCCAAAGGAAGGCGGAAAACCCCAGCAAAGCATGATCCAATTTGCTACAGCAGGGGAAAAATTCCTTCCTGACCCCCGAGAGGCAATCAACTTCACCTATTAATGTCAGTACTCGGTTATATTGTGTGCACTTAGGAAAGAATCCAGGCCTTTCTTAAAGCAATCTACTGATCTGGCCAGAACCGCCTTTGGAGGGAGTCTATTCCACATTTTCACATCTCTTACTGTGAAGAAACCTTTCCATATTTGGAGATGAAATTTATTTTCCTCTAGACGTAAGGAGTGCTCCCCTTGTCTTCAGTAGTGACCGTAAAGTGAATAACTCAACACCAAGTTCACTATATACATATACTTATGTATTTCTACATGTTGATCATATCCCCCCTTAATCTCCTCTTCTCTAGAGTGAATAAATCCAGTTCCTCTAATCTTTCCTCATAGCTGAGCTCCTCCATGCCTCTTATCAGTTTGGTTGCCCTTCTCTGCACTTTCTCCAGTTCCCTGATATCCTTTTTGAGAACTGGGGCCCAAAACTGAACTGCATATTCCAGATGAGGTCTTACTAATGATTTGAAAAATGATATCTCTCTCTGGTGTGCATACCTCTCTTAATACAAGAAAGGACTTTGCTCGCTTTGGAAACCACAGCTTTGCATTGCATGCTATTAATGAGCTTATGATTTATCAGAATAAAAGTAATTATTATTAATTTTATACGATTTATATAGCGCCAACAGTTTACGCAGTGCTTTACAATGTAGAGGGGGGACAACACAATTACAGTACAGTTCAATACAAAAGATACAGGAGGGCCCTGATCGTAGAGCTTACATTCTAAAGGGAGGGGGTGGTGGTACAAAAGGTAAAGGTAAAAGTAATGTTAGGGTATGTTTGAGATTTGATATTGGCAGAACAACAAGAGTCATACTGTATGATATATACAGAGTTGAAGAAGTAAGGGGTAAGCCCTAGGTTTAAATGAGCTTGCCAATCAGCAAGAAGCATTATAAATTGCATATGTTGGAAAGAATAAATCAAGTTGAATTATAACGGGGACCTAAAAAAGATACATCATTATAATTTTGTATTTTAAATTATGTCTTCGTTAAGTACATGTATTATTTTGTCCCATGTTGCTCTGTGTTTTCTAATTTTAGTTATAAGGTTCAATCTGCCCCCCCTTAACTAATCTATCAACAGCGATGAAGGATGATAACAGATGATTCAGAACTACAGTCTTTCTCAGCTATGAGCACTTTTCTAAGACAAACAATGGCAAGAAGAAAGCAGAGGCTTACAGGCCCCTCCCCTTTGCATTCCTCTTGACATTGCTTGTCTTGGGAAAGTGCTCACAGCCAAGAAAGATTGTAGTTATGAATCACGGTTTCCATCATAGCTATTGTCGGATCCGCTGCGACAGGAGGGGAGGGGGCAGGTGGGACCTCAAGACTGGCATTGGAAGTCACTTAGAAACATAGGACAAAGAACTGTAAAAAATGACGATAGATCTTTTCTAAAATTAAATGGATGACAGTATAGCAAAGAAAAGGCCTGCAGTTAAATAATATAATAGGTTGAGTTGCAATGAATGATACAAGAAGTCACTCCATGGCATATAGCCTATAATAAAACTTAAATTCAATAGACAGGATGTTGTTTTTAAAAGGCAATATAGCAAAGGCAGGTAAAGCTTATAAACTTCCAAGGGTAAATTTGACGCAGGATAACTCAACAATACAGTAGTCAATCAACCAATCGTACAACCAAGTCTTGTAACAGATTGTTTGGACAAGTCACAGGTCTGGAAGATATAAAGACACAGGGGGGTGGATTCAGGTAGGGGCGCGCACTACTACGGAGGCGCAGTGTACCGTTTTAACGCTACGCCTCCGTAAATTACCTGCGCTATGCTTCATTCACGAAGCAGTAGCTCCGTAATTTGCGCGTGCGCTCCGGAAAACTGACCAGGGTAATCGCGCGTAATTTAAATGATCCCCTAGGGGGCGTGGATCATTTAAATTAGGCGCATTCCCGCGCCGAACGTAGTGCGCATGCTCGGTCGGGAAACTTTCCCGACGTGCATTGCGGTAAATGACGTCGCAAGGACGTCATTTGCTTCAACGTGAACGTAAATGGCGTCCAGCGCCATTCACGATTCACTTACGCAAACAACGTAATTTTTAAAAATCGCGACGCGGGAACGACGGGTATACTTAGCATTGGCTGCCCCTGCTAATAGCAGGAGCAGCCTTACGCAAAACCCGACGAACGGAAACGACGTAAAATGCGTACGCAGGGCGCGCGTACGGTTGTGAATCGGCGTGAGTATGCAATTTGCATACTCTACACTGACCACTACGAGAACGCCACCTAGCGGCCTGCGTAAGAATGCAGCCTACGATACGAGGGCATAAGAGTCTTATGCCAGTCATATCTTAGGCTGCAGTCGGCGTATCGAGCTTCCTGAATCAGGAGCAGTCGATACGCCGGCGCAACTAAGCAATTGCGCTGCGTATCTATGGATACGCAGACGCAATTGCTTACTGAATCTACCCCAGGGAATCCAGGAGTCTCATAGATTGTTATCTACAGAGGGATGGATGGCTTCCAGGACCAACTGCAGATAGGTCAGCAAAGATAAGTGTCAACACGTCTCATTAGCACAGACCTCATGATCGACCCGAGCGACTGAAGTGTAGAAAATGAGTAGAAATAGACTACATACAACAATTATATTATTGCAGACAGACTTGTCCATTGTATGTGTAATTTATGTAAATTGTTCAGTGTTCCTTGTAAAGGGCTGTGTAATATATTGTCACTATAGAAAAAAAAAATATGAATTCCATACCAAATTAGGGGATCACTGATTTTCTGTACATCGTACTTGCAGATACTGTTGCAGTATTAGTATTAATTTTAAATGTCTGTTTTTTAAATAATTAGACAGACTTGTTGTTTAGTAAAAGTACACATTGCATAATTAAAGAAGAACTGAAGGAATGTATGATCTCTACGGCAGAGTAAAAGCCTAGGGGCAGATCCACGTACATCGGCGCATATTTGCGTCGGGCGTAGCGTATCTAAGATACACTACGCCGCCGAAACGTACTTTTTTTTTCAAATTCTCAAAGATATTCGCGCCGTAAGTTACGGTAGCGTAGTGTATCTTTGGCGGCGTAAGGGTGCGCTATTCAAATCGATGTGATGGGGGCGTGTTTTATGTAAATACGTCGTGACCCGATGTAAACAACGTTTTTTTTAAGCGGCGCATGCGCCGTCCGTGGGGGTATCCCAGTGCGCATGCTTGAAATTAAACCGGAACAAGCCAATGCTTACGACGGTGACGTCATTCTACGCAAATCCCTATTCGCGAACGACTTACGCAAATGACGTAATTCAAAATTTGACGCGGGAACGACGGCCATACTTAACATTTGAGTACGCCTCATAATAGCAGGGGTAACTATACGCCGGAAAAAGCCGAACGCAAACAACGTAAAAAAATGTGCCGGCTGGACGTACGTTTGTGGATCGCCGTATCTAGCTAATTTGCATACTCGACGTGGAATTCGACGGAAACGCCACCTAGCGGCCGCCGAAAAAATGCACCTAAGATCCGACGGCGTACTAAGACGTACGCCTGTCGGATCGATCCCAGATGCAGTCGTATATTGTTTTGTAGATACAAAACAAAGATACGACGCGGGAACTTTAAAATTACGCGGCGTATCGATAGATACGCCGGCGTAATTCTTTTGTGGCTCTGCCCCCTAGTATTTTTTTTCATTCAACCCAACAGGGCTGAACGAAAGAAAACCTGACAGTTTAGGAAATGCCGCTGTACTATCGGATGTTAGTAGCGCAATCTCCCCTGCTGTGCTATTGTGTTCGGACAGGGGGGCAGCCAGAACACTCCGGTCAGTGCTCTCAGCTATTGGCTGAGAGCACTTATCGGGAGCTGATTGGCAGACCTTTTTTGGTCACGCCCCTTCGACAGAACTTGGCCAAGCCACCGGCTTCTGTCAGACCAGCTGCCGTACACGCGGGCCGGTTGTCAGCCAGTTTCTATTGAACCGGGTGATGCCGCTCGACATTCGGCCCGTGTGTATTAGTCTTAGAGTTGACCAGACACAGCACAGCATTTTGGCCAATTCCTATGAATAAGATGAATTATCATGGGAGCCAGGTAGAAAAAAAAATCAGCTGAACAGTGACTGCAGTCAATTAGCTGCAGTCAGAATACTTTAGTGGACGATTTGCCCATCTATACTGTTTAGCATGGATTTGGGAATCAATGGATTGCTATAATTCAGCCCCAGTTGTGGGTGGTGCTCAATATTTGGGGGGGCATTAAACAAACCTGGCCCCTCACTCGCACTACAACCCTACAACAATGTGCTCTCTGGAGTGGGCTGGTTATATTTTCAGTAGGTTGTGGACTTTGAATGCGCACTGGGGGAGACTGGGAATATTTCAAGGACTGTGGGACACCATTGGGAGTTGGGGGAACACTGGGGGCTGGCAGCTATGCAGTAGGCTGGGCAGGGAACTATGGGAGGCTGGGTAGGACTGTGGGAGGTTGATGGGCATTGGTGGCCACTATCAGAGTTTAAGGGACACTATGGGAGCTTGGAGGCACTGTGGAGGTCATGAGATCTACAGCTGGCTGCAAGCACAATAGGAGGGAATCTAGGCCAGGCAGTAAGCCATGGCCCAGTACAGGACAGCCACTGCTTTAGGGGGCCTGAAAGAGAAGGCCCTCTTCAATCAATAGAAGAGGCCATCTTGATGTCACGAATGTCACGTCTACCCCAATGCAGGTGGTCAGATACTATAGCTGGCTACTGTGTGCTTCACCTATTGAAGCCCCCTTTCCCTTTAGACAAGCAGGCTTACTGATACTTGGTTTCCCCCAGGACTTATACACAATGCTATAGTGTCTGGCTACTACGCCAAGGCAGATGTGAACTGAGCAAAGCAAACAGGTACTTACAGCTAGCAGACAGGTAGCATGGTTCAAAGGCAGTCCAGGTAATAAGGCAGGCAGAGTTTGGGGGATAATCGGTGCTGTCCATAGAAGTTGTCAGAGAAAAGTAGCAATCCACTGAATTAACCCACTTCAGCCCCGGACCATTTTGCTGGTCAATGACTGGGCCACTTTTTGCGATTCGTCACTGAGTCGCTTTAACTGACAATTGCGCGGTCGTGCGACGTGGCTCCCAAACAAAATTGGCGTCCTTTTTCCCCCCACAAATAGAGCTTTCTTTTGGTGGTATTTGATCACCTCTGCGGTTTTTATTTTTTGCGCTATAAACAAAAATAGAGCGACAATTTTGAAAAAAAATACTTACTTTTTGCAGTAATAAATATCCCCCAAAATATATTAAAAATTATTTTTTTCCTCAGTGTAGGCCAAAATGTATTCTTCTACATATTTTCCGTAAAAAAATCGCAGTAAGCGTTTATTGATTGGTTTGCGCAAAAGTTATAGCGTCTACAAAATAGGGGATAGTTTTATGGTATTTTTATTAATATTTTTTTTTACTAATAATGGCGGCGATCTGCGATTTTTAACGGTACTGCGACCTTATGGCGGACACTTTTAACACATTTCTGGGACCATTAGCATTTTTATAGCGATCAATGCTATAAAAATGCATTGGTTACTGTAAAAATGTCACTGGCAGGGAAGGGGTTAACACTAGGGGGCGAGGAAGGGGTTAATTATGTTCCCTGGGTGTGTTCTAACTGAAGGGGGGGTGGGACTGACTAGGGGAAATGACAGATCGCTGTATGAACAGACGATCAGTCATTTCTCCCCCTGAAAGGACCGGGAGCTGTGCGTTTACACACACAGCTCCCGGTTCTCGCTCTGTAACAAGCGATCGCGGGTGCCCGGCGGTGATCGCGCCCGCCGGGCATGCGCGTCGGCACTAGGGGAGAGCAGGGGGCGCGGGCGCCCCTAGTGGCTGAAATGCTAAATCACGTTATATATTACATGATTTCGCGCAGCTGAGCCGACCTGCCGCCGTTTTACGGCGGCTGGTCGGCTAGCAGTGGTCTCCAAACTGCGGCCCGAGGGCCGGATGCGGCCCTTTGCTTGCCTTTATCTGGCCCTTGGGGCACTATCCCTCCCACTCATACGAGGCACTATTCTGCCATCTGACACCGACAATGGAGCACCATTTCTACAACTAACTATTCCTCCCTATGATATCAGCAATGGGGCACTATTCCCCCTAATACCAAATGTTTACTAACAATGATGCCAGGAAAATTTCCACTCCCACTGACCAAACTCCGGCCCTCCAAGAGTCTGAAGGACAATAAACCGGCCCTTTGTTTAGAATGTTTGGAGACCCCTGGGCTAGTGGTTAAAGCAAGTGTTCTATCTGAACAGAGGATAGTGCTAAGAAAAAAGGCTCATGCCAAGTCGTTCCAGGTAAAAGTCAGGCTGAGTTCAGGGGATAGTCCAGTATCCAATCGGGGTCACACACAGGAGATCCAACAACAAGCAAGGGAGACTAACGGGAGGCTTGATCTAGAACAGGGGTGGGCAATTATTTTTTCGATGGGGCCACATGAGAAACTAAAAATATTTTGGAGGGCCGGGCCAAAAGGCTAAACTCAATACTGCATAAAATCAATTGTATTTCTTTATAAAAAGCAGTAAATATCATTGTTGGACAACTGGTACGAGTACTTGTTATAGTTAAACAATGAAAAAGTGAGGTTGCCTTACAAGAAAAAAAAAATAATTTATTAAACAAAATTTCCCAAAACAATGAACATTTTTCACTATTTGTGACTCGTATTAGTGAAAATTTCCAGAGAGGATCAGAGACTGCAGACATGATACCAGAGAGGATCAGAGACTGCAGACATTGTCCCCATAAAGTCCTGCCAAACGACAATGTATGCCGTGTCATAAATTATGGTTTATGTATGTCTTATTGTCTTAGTGATTGATTCACATCACAACTTCATTGATAGCTTTTTTTTTGTATGATTTTTAGTTTTGCTCATTACTGCCACAGACGTGCAATGCATGGCTGCATGTGTGTGGCAGTGATGAGCAAAAGCAAAAATCATACAAAAAATAAGGGTATCAATTTCAAATCAATGAAGTTGTGATGTTAATCAATCACTAAGACATACATAAACCAGTGTGCCATCAATTGCTGCCAGTGTGCCATCAATTGCTGCCAGTGTGCCATCAATTGCTGTCAGTGTGCCACCAGTGTGCCATCAATTGCTGCCAGTGTGCCATCAATTGCTGTCAGTGTGCCACCAGTGTGCCATCAATTGCTGCCATTGTGCCATCAATTGCTGCCAGTGTGCCATCAATTGCTGCCAGTGTGCCACCAGTGTGCCATCAATTGCTGCCAGTGTGCCACCAGTGTGCCATCAATTGCTGCCAGTGTGCCATCAATTGCTGCCAGTGTGCCACCAGTGTGCCATCAATTGCTGCCAGTGTGCCACCAGTGTGCCATCAATTGCTGCCAGTGTGCCATCAATTGCTGCCAGTGTGCCATCAATTGCTGCCAGTGTGCCATCAATTGCTGCCAGTGTGCCACCAGTGTGCCATCAATTGCTGCCAGTGTGCCATCAACTGCTGCCAGTGTGCCATCAATTACTGCCAGTGTGCCACCAGTGTGCCATCAATTGGTGCCAGTGTGCCATCAATTGCTGCCAGTGTGCCACCAGTGTGCCATCAATTGCTGTCAGTGTGCCACCAGTGTGCCATCAATTGCTGCCAGTGTGCCATCAATTGCTGCCAGCATCCCCACAAGCAAGTACCTGATGATGATGATGATGAAATCTCTGTCCTGTCAGTGTTTTGCTGCCTGCAGTCCTCGGCCGTCTCGGGTCTCCTACAGCAGCCTGTGCAGTGTGCACAGTGTGAGGTGAGGAGTCGGGACCGGGTCATTACTTGGCGGGAATTGGGGGACTTTTTTGAATTCGGGGACACTCACTCCACGTGGTGACGGGCGGCTGGGAATGCCGTCAGCGGGGGGCGGGAAAGGAAGCGTGGCCAGCTCCAATGGCTTCTTCGGCTGAATCAGCGGGGGGCGGGAAAGGAGGCGCGGCTAACACCCACGGGTTTCTTCGGCTGCACCAGCGGGGGGGCGGGAAAGAGGTGCGGCTAACACCCGCAATTCTTTCGGCTGCAAATTCAGACTTCAAATTCAGATTTCTAGCGATCCGCCAGGGGGCCGGATTAAAAGGTCCGCCGGGCCGTATACGGCCCGCGGGCCGTAGTTTGCCCACCTCTGATCTAGAACAATCAGGTAAGTCTGTCTCTATCACAAGCAAGGGATAGAGTGTTCGGTTTGCTTATATCAGGTGACTGAGCAGATAAAAAAATAGAGCGACAACAGGTGAACACAGACAGGGAGGAAGCAATAGCCAACACCTGACTGCTGGAATAGGGAGTAGGAGCACTTAAGTGATGATGACACTTGAATTTGGAAACACTTTTTCACATACATCAAGCACTTTCTTGAAAAACATACATGCTTGGTCCGACCCTTTTTTTCTTAGCACTATCCTCTCTGTTCAGATAAAACACTTGCTTTAATTCAGTGGATTGCTACTTTTCTCTGACAACTTCTATGGACAGCACCGGTCCTCATCATGTACTGACTATATTGACAGTTCCCCTGCTGCCTGCCCTTGATTTAGACATACGTTGCAGTAAAATCAATGATGCTAGGAAAGTCACCAAGGGGGCTCATCAACATTTTGCTCTAGGGCCCCATGATCGGTAGTCATACCCCTGATGGGCTTGCTTACTTCTCCAGGAAAACAATTGACGCACTGCCGAATACATGTAAAAAAAAAAAACGGTTTAACCTGCCACAAGATTTGTGATTGCATTACATTTGCTATTTTCAGAGTAAAATTGTTCTAGAAAAAAGTATGTAACAGAAATATATTCTGATGTGAACAGGCTCTAGGTGACCGTGGAACGGGGTAATCAGTTTGCACATCAGTGGTTGACAAAGGCTTCCATTTAAAATCCCCAAATGACCCATATTTATGCCTGTTCCTAGCAATCAAGGTAAACAGCACGGTCCTCTTGACATTTGAGTTTTGTTTGCTGTGAAAACGCGGACTGCATCATTAACACAGTGTATCCACTGTTGTGTACCAGGAACCCGGTGCTTCCACTGCCTCCTGGGAGCAAAACTCTTCAGTGAAGTCATGAAAGACCAGAAAACCTCAACAACTTTATCTGTATAACATATTTAGGTATTGCCTATGAATACTTCACATTTACCACTTGAAGCCAGCAGATGGAGTTCCAAAGGTCTCCTGCGGTGATTTACTACCACTGCCATTCCTCTTCCAGGAAAGAGAAATTACTGTTTACTTTCATCTTTTCGTTGAACTCGCCAATTCTGTGGCCAGTTCCTCCTTTGCATTCTTTCCAAGTTGAACACTTCAAGCTGTCAATCCTCTCTCCCCTCTACTCCTCAGCAATGCTCTGCTCTCTCTACATCGTTACATAGTAAGTGAGGTGGAGAAAAGACACAAGTCCATCAAGTCCAACCTATGTGTGTGATTATATGTCAGCATTACATTGTATATCTCTGTATGTTGTGGTCGTTCAGGTGCTTATCTAATACTTTCTTGAAACCATTGATGCCCCCCGCTGAGACCACCGCCTGTGGAAGGGAATTCCACATCCTTGCCGCTCTTACAGTAAAGAACCTTCTATGTAGTTTAAGGTTAAACCTTTTTTCTTCTAATTTCAATGAGTGGCCACATGTCTTGTTAAAGCGGGGGTTCCGCGGCAAAACGTTTTTTTTTTTTAAAGATTATTCTCCTGCTGTTTAGATAGCAAATCGTCCCGTTCTTGCAGCTGCCAGGATGTTCATTTCCCCGAAAAAGATATTTTATAAAAATGTAAGATGGACATTGCCATCTTAATTGTGGACACTCTGAAGCCCTCCTGTATTTAGTTCCGGGATGCGGTGAGTTAAAATGGCCGAATTGTATCCGCCCTCGTCACATGACCGTCACATGACCGGCTGCGGAGTCATGTGACGTGTCAAATTTTGCGAAAAATTCGTCTCTTGCTGGTGAAAACAATATTCTCGTCAGCGTGACGAGACACTCGTCATCAATCCCATCATTCAATGCGGCGATCGCGACACGCCCAGCCCCGCACAGTTGAAACCAGGAAGTGCCTGGATAAGGACACAGAAATAAGGTATGTAATCCTTTTAAAAACTTTTGACTTGCGAACTTGGAATATACATCCAGAGGACTATTGTTTAAGCAGAACTTATAAAATCGGGTGAACCTCCACTTTAAACTCTCTTCCGGTACCGATACCAGTATGGTATTTGTAAATTTAAATCATATCCCCTCTCAAGCGTCTTTTCTATAGAGTGAATAAGTTCAGCGCTCGCAACCTTTCTTCATAACTAATATCCTTTATTAGCTTTGTTTCCCTTTTTTATACTCGCTCCATTTCCAGTACATCCTTCCTGAGGACTGGAACCCAGAACTGGACAGCATACTCCAGGTGCGGCCGGACCAGAGTTTTGTAGAGCGGAAGATTTATCGTTTTATCTCTGGAGTTAACCTCATTTTTAATGCATGCCAATATTCTGTTTGCTTTGTTAGCAGCAGCTTGGCATTGCTGAGCCCATCATCTACTAGGACCCCCAGGTCCGTTTCCATCCTAGATTCCCCCAGAGGTTCTCCCCCCTGTGTATAGATTGCATTCATATTTTTGCCACCCAAATGCATTATTTTACATTTTTCTACATTGAACCTCATTTGCCATGTAGTTGCCCACCCCATACATTTTTCAGATATTTTTGCAAGGTTTCCACATCCTGCGGAGAAGTCATTACCCAGCTTAGCTTAGTATCATTCACAAATAGATATTGAGCGGTTTACCCCATCCTCCCGGTCGTTTATAAACAAATTAAACAGGATTGGTCCCAGCACTAAACCCTGGGGGACCCCACTACCCACCCCTGACCATTCCGAGTACTCCCCATTTATCACCACCCTCTGAACTCGCCCTTGTAGCCAGTTTTCAATCCCAGTACTCACCTTATGGTCCATGCCGACATACCTTATTTTGTACAGTAAACCTTTAATGGGAACTGTGTCAAATGCTTTTGCAAAATCCAGATACATCACATCTACGGGCCTTCCTTTATCTAGATGGCAACTCACCTCATAGAAGGTTAATAATGGTTTGGCAAGAACGATTCTTCATAAATCCACTCTGCTTTCGTTCTCCACAATCCACAATCCCAAATCTACCTCCCTACCCTCCCGACCACAATCATTTTCCACTGTGACACCCAACCACACTCAACTCACCTATCTGTTCTCCAAATGATTCATGATCAGATCACTCTTATCTTCCTCTATCCCAGGTCCATGATTACATTTCAAACCCTTTCTCTCCCCGTTATCCAAGATCACTTCTCTGCTGCTGGTTGCTCATGTTTTCATAGTTGGTAAGATCATAGTTGCCAACATTTGAAAAAAAATTCCAGGGACACTTTGCAGCACAGCTATTAATTAATTACCATCAGAAAATAGGTGCAGGAACTCAACCACGACCCTGTTCAGATTGCACAAACAGTAGAAGGGTGTTAAAGGGGCATTAAACACCAGGATTGCATTACATACAGAGTGCAGAGCTCAGGGGGTTACACACAGAGTGCAGAGCTGTCACTTGTAAACACAGAAACCAGACTTCTGTGTTTACAAGTGATTGTGGTGAGCAGGCGCCAAAGGGTCTGAGCCAAAGGTGGTGGAACTGAGTTCCCCCAAGTTCCCCCTGAAAAAAAGCCCTGATTACCACACTCACTTCCCCGAAGCTCCACCCACTCCACAGTATGTACAGGAGAGGAGGAGTGCAGAGGGTATGATGGGGGCAGTATGTACAGGAGAGGAGGAGGAGTGCAGAGGGTATGATGGGGGCAGTATGTACAAGAGAGGAGGAGGAGTGCAGAGGGTATGATGGGGGCAGTATGTACAGGAGAGGAGGAGGAGTGCAGAGGGTATGATGGGGGCAGTATGTACAAGAGAGGAGGAGGAGTGCAGAGGGTATGATGGGGGCAGTATGTACAGGAGAGGAGGAGGAGTGCAGAGGGTATGATGGGGGCAGTATGTACAGGAGAGGAGGAGGAGTGCAGAGGGTATGATGGGGGCAGTATGTACAGGATAGGAGGAGGAGTGCAGAGGGTATGATGGGGGCAGTATGTACAGGAGAGGAGGAGGAGTGCAGAGGGTATGATGGGGGCAGTGTGTACAGGAGAGGAGGAGGAGTGCAGAGGGTATGATGGGGGCAGTATGTACAGGAGAGGAGGAGGAGTGCAGAGGGTATGATGGGGGCAGTGTGTACAGGAGAGGAGGAGGAGTGCAGAGGGTATGATGGGGGCAGTATGTACAGGAGAGGAGGAGAAGTGCAGAGGGTATGATGGGGGCAGTATGTACAGGAGAGGAGGAGTGCAGAGGGTATGATGGGGGCAGTATGTACAGGAGAGGAGGAGGAGTGCAGAGGGTATGATGGGGGCAGTATGTACAGGAGAGGAGGAGGAGTGCAGAGGGTATGATGGGGGCAGTATGTACAGGAGAGGAGGAGGAGTGCAGAGGGTATGATGGGGGCAGTATGTACAGGAGAGGAGGAGGAGTGCAGAGGGTATGCTGGGGCAGTATGTACAGGAGAGGAGGAGGAGTGCAGAGGGTATGCTGGGGGCACTATGTACAGGAGAGGAGGAGGAGTGCAGAGGGTATGATGGGGGCAGTATGTACAGGAGAGGAGGAGGAGTGCAGAGGGTATGCTGGGGCAGTATGTACAAGAGAGGAGGAGGAGTGCAGAGGGTATGATGGGGGCAGTATGTACAGGAGAGGAGGAGGAGTGCAGAGGGTATGATGGGGGCAGTATGTACAGGAGAGGAGGAGGAGTGCAGAGGGTATGATGGGGGCAGTATGTACAGAAGAGGAGGAGGAGTGCAGAGGGTATGCTGGGGCAGTATGTACAGGAGAGGAGGAGGAGTGCAGAGGGTATGCTGGGGCAGTATGTACAGGAGAGGAGGAGGAGTGCAGAGGGTATGCTGGGGCAGTATGTACAGGAGAGGAGGAGTGCAGAGGGTATGATGGGGCAGTATGTACAGGAGGAGGAGGAGGAGGAGTGCAGAGGGTATGCTGGGGCAGTATGTACAGGAGAGGAGGAGGAGTGCAGAGGGTATGCTGGGGCAGTATGTACAGGAGAGGAGGAGTGCAGAGGGTATGATGGGCACAGTTAGTACAGGAGAGGAGGTTGGAGGGTATGGCGGTGGCAGTATGGGGAGGGATTTCTTGTTGTGTCTATGGGGTAATCAGGAAGTGATTTTGGGAAGATAAGGGAAGGAAAGTGACCATGGAATGATGTCCCTCAGCGGGGGGGAGGAAGCAGCTCGGAGTGATGTCTGTATGATGTGATCTGGGGGTGATGCAACCTGGGGGCAGTATGTACAGGAGAGGGGGACTGAGAAGTGGTCAGATAGCGATAATGGTCAGATATAATAAAAAAAAAAAACTCATCCACTAAAAACATTTAAAACAATGAATCCTACAACAGTACTAGATGTAAGTACAGATCTATGTAATCCAGTTTATAGCACTCTGTATCCAATCCAATTGCTCAGACTAGATAATGTGGAGTCATTTATAGCCATTCATGTAACTTGTATATATATATATGTGGTGAGTTCACACTTCTGATTGGACATGTATCCAGGTTCTGAGTCTGTACAATGAGAAGTGTGAACTCACCACATACACACACAGGTTACATGAATGGCTATAAATGACCCCACATTATCTATTCTGAGCAATTGGATTGGATGATGTTTGCACAGACTGTTCATGCTTAGAAGTGATTTGTCAAAATGTGTTTGGGCTGCAGACCTCACCCTGCCCCCCTCCCCCACACTCAAACTCACTATCTCCCCCGATTCTTCTCCTAAGAAAAAGTCTCCTTGAAAGTGTGTAACTACTACTATCCACCCTAGGAAACTTCTCCCAGAAAAGGTCAGCTCACTCACCTCCTCCCTTCCTCTGGCCAGCCGACAGGAGCTACAGTGAGCTCCGCCTCCAAGGTCTCACAGCAAACCGCGCTGCTGATTGGAGGGGGAGGCTGAGTCAGAGATAACAAGGACCCGCACAGCACGAGACTGGAAGGAGGGAGGGGAGGGGACAGAAAGGAGCATTGCATCCCAAACACACACCGCAGGCTCAGGTCCCTGCCGAGACCCAGAAGCCGCACCTGCCTTCCCCAATAGCCGGGACAAGTCCCGGCAGGCTAAATTAGCTGGGACTAGGTCCTATTTGACGGGACTGTCCCTTTAAAAACGGGACAGTTGGCAAGTATGTAAGATTAAAGACATCAGTCCATTCAGTTCAACCTGTGTGGTGTATGACTGTGTATGTATTTGTGTCTCTACCAATTTCAGTATTCCTGTATTTTGTGTTTGCCAAGATGCCCATCTAAGAGCTTTTTGAACTTATCAATGCTCTCCCGATGACACTATGAATTGTAGAAGGGAGTTCCACATTCTTACTGCTCTAACAGTAATGAATCCCCTATGCAGATTGTGATTAAACAGCTCCAGCTTCATTAAATGGCCTGTGTCTTCTTAAAGGGGTTGTAAAGGTTTGTTTTTTATTTTCTAAATGTTCCTTTAAAGCTAGTGCATTGTTGGTTCACTTACCCTTTCCTTCAATTTCGGGGAGAGAACACATTGTCTCCCCGCAGGGATGTAGTCCCAAGCACAGTGACTAACCCCCAACCAGAACGGCTCGGATGACGGGGGCAAGCTTACTGAGGAGGAACAGGAAGGGAGAAATTCAGACAAAGAAAAAAAACATTTAGAAGAGAAATCGAAGGAAAAGGTAAGTGCACTAGCCTAAAGGAACCTATTTAGAAAATAAAAAATGAACCTTTACAACCACTTTAAGCTACCTGAGACTGAATAGTATTTTCTCTTTGTTGGGATCACCATTTAGATATTTGTATATTGAAATCATATCTTCTCTTAACCATCGCTTCTCCAGGGATAATACGCTTAATGTATGTAGTCGTTCCTTATTACTGAGGTCATATAGTCCCCTTATCAGTTTTGTTGCCCTTCTCTGGACTCTCTCCAGTTCCAGCGCACCCTTTCTGAGTACCGCTGATCAGAACTGAACGGCATACACAAGTTGTAGCCAAACCGGAGTCTTGCAAAGTGATAGTGTTTTTTCCCCCCAGTATGTGATCAGCTCACTCACTGTCTCCTCTCACTTCTCCCAATCCATGATCATCTACTTACCGCCCTCTCTCTCTCTCTTTCCCTGGTATTTGATAGCTCACTTACTGCCGCCTTTTACTCCCCCCCATCCATGACCATCTACTTCCTGCCTGATCATTTGATCAGCTTGTGTTCTGCCTCCTCTCTCTTTCCCCAATCTATGATCATCTACGTACTGCCTTCTCACTCTCTAGGGTACTTGATTGGCTTGTTTCCTGCCTCCTCTCTCTTCCCCCATCCATGATCAACTCCTTACTGCCATCTCACTCTCTGGGGTACTTGATCAGCTTGTGTTCCGCCTCGTTTCTCTTCCCACTATTCATGGTTATCTACTTACAATCTTCCTTCTTTGACTTTCCCTGTACTTGATCAGCTCACATGCTGCTTCATCGCTCCCCCCCCTACCCATCTATGATCATATACTTTCTGCTTTCTCCTTCCTCTTGGTACTTGATCAGCCTGTGTTCTGCCTCCTCTCTTTTTCCCCTCATCGATGATCATCTACATTCGGCCTTCACATCCTCCTTGGTACTTGATCAGCCTGTGTTCTGCCTCCTCTCTTTTTCCCCTCATCGATGATCATCTACATTCGGCCTTCACATCCTCCTTGGTACTTGATCAGCCTGTGTTCTGCCTCCTCTATTTTTCCCCCCCATCGATGATCATCTACATTCTGCCTTCACATCCTCCTTGGTACTTGATCAGCCTGTGTTCTTCCTCCTCTCCCCCCCCCCCCCTATGAATGATGATCTACTTTCTGCCATATCACTCACCCCCCCTACCTGATCAGCCTGTGTTCTGCCTCCTCTCTCTTCTACCTATCTGTTATCTACTTTCTGCCTTCTCACCCTCCTCGGTACTTGATCAGCCTGTGTTCTACCTCCACTCTATTCCCCCCCCCCCCTATCTATTATCATCTACTTTCTGCCTTCTCATACTCCTTGGTACTTGATCAGCCTGTGTTCTGCCTCCTCTCTTCTCCCCCCTATCTATGCCGACCTACTTTCTGCCATCTCACTCACCCCCCGTACTCGATCAGCCTGTGTTCTACATTCTGCCTTCTCACCCTCCTTGATGTTTGATCAGCCTGTGTTCTGCCTCCCCCCACTATCATAATCTACTCTCTGCCTTCTCACTAGGGATGAGCCGAACACCCCCCCATTCGGTTCGCACCAGAACCTTCAAATGGACCAAACGTTTGCGCGAACATTTAGAACCCCATTGACGTCTATGGGACTCGAACGTTCGAATTCAAAAGTGCTAATTTTAAAGCCTAATATGCAAGTTATTGTCGAAAAATGTCTTTGAGAACCCGGGTCTTGCCCCAGGGAACATGTATCAATGGAAAAAAAGTTTAAAAAACAGCAGTGATTTTAATGATGCTTAAATTAAAAAAATTAAATAAATGAAAAATTCCTTTAAATATTGTACCTGCTGGGTGTCTATAGTATGCCTGTGAAAACGTCTTTGAGAACCCGGGTCTTGCCCCAGGGAACATGTATCAATGGAAAAAAGTTTTAAAAACTGTTGTTTTTTTCAGGACTCCTGAAAAAACAACCGTTTTTAAAACTTTTTTTCTATCTAAGATATCCAGTTGGTGTCCAAAGATTATCCGAAAATCTCAGTGGGTCAGATGTCCCAGAGTGTAAGGAAGAGGTTCCAATAGTGTATTATCATTTAAAAGGTAATTTATTGTAAAAAGAGAAAAAAGGTACCCACACAGTACAAGTTAATAAAAATGTTTTCCGGCAAAATAAAATACAGAAACACCCGCACTTCCGGGTCACGCGGGGCGTGTTGACATCAGCGCATAGCTCCGCCCGACATGTTTTGTCATAAGTGACGTCTTCCTGGGGCACCGGCCGGCACCAAGAGACCAGACCTACCTTGTGACCCCGCAGAGGGCTATATCTGCTAGCGCCTATGACCTCGCTATAATAGGAGGTCTACACCTTCCGGTAAGAGTCCTCTCTCACAGAGTGACCAATTCAAGGATAACTCCTTTCCCTTGGTGTCTGCTAAATAGCTTTGGATCATTCCATCCTGCTGGAATTTTTTTTGTGTTTTAGAATCTTGTGAATTTAATATTGCACTCCTACTCTATCAGAGACTTTATTCACCTATTAACTCACAAATATTCATGTCACTCTCAATACTCACCCGTATTGCTCTAATTACTTGATTCATATTTTTGGTTTTAATTTGAATTAGCGCAGCTTTTTGTATATTTATGTTTTGTTCACTATGATGATATCTCATGGTTTGTCGCTGCTGCTGTTTTAGGTCTATGATCTAGTGCGGTACATCTCCTTGTATATTAGTTTAGGGAGAAGGTCTGGAGCTGTAATACGAGGCCTGGGCACAGAAAAACATAAGGAGAGTAAAATTGCATGGCGTGAATTTGGACCCATAGGAGGATCTCCTTGATGGTTGATTGCAAGAGTATCCGAGGGTTGTGCTTTCAAGTGGTAATGTTTCAAAGAGGTTGGGCTGTGGGCAATCTGAATCTTCCTCACTGTGCAATACATTTACTGGATTGTATGCCCAATTTGGAGTTTGGCTTTAATCTGACATTATGTAGTCTGTTGGAGTCAGACAATTTTGTACTGCACAGCGTCATCCTCTCTTTCTCTCCCAGAAACAGCTAGAAGTTTACAACAGCAGATATACAGAAATCTGGCATCTACAGAGCAAGAGGTTACTAGGCAGAAGGCAGATTTAAAGAGAATAACAATTTCTTTACCTAAACCCAACTTTAAAGTGCATAATGAGAGATTCATCCTCAAAAGTAGACCCACTCACTGCTTATAATTACCTTTGTGTATTTTCCCCTCCCTGCTGCTTCCTTGGCAGATAAGAAAAATACCCATTAGTTCTAGATATGGGGCATGTGATTGGCTCAGAGGTCTGTGAATGAGAAGACTACAAGTCACATCTGCCACAATTTACATTGTGACGTCACCGCAACTTGTATTCCATTGTTTACATTGTGGTGTCACCACACTTGTAGTTCATTGTTTACCTCGTGACGTCACTGCACTTGTAATCCATTGTTTACATTGTGATGTCTCTGCACTTGTAGTCCATTGTTTACATTGTGATGTCACCACACTTGTAGTTCATTGTTTACCTTGTGACGTCACTGCACTTGTAATCCATTGTTTACATTGTGATGTCACCACACTTGTAGTTCATTGTTTACCTCGTGACGTCACTGCACTTGTAATCCATTGTTTACATTGTGATGTCTCTGCACTTGTAGTCCATTGTTTACATTGTGATGTCACCACACTTGTAGTTCATTGTTTACCTTGTGACGTCACTGCACTTGTAATCCATTGTTTACATTGTGATGTCTCTGCACTTGTAGTCCATTGTTTACATTGTGATGTCACCACACTTGTAGTTCATTGTTTACCTCGTGACGTCACTGCACTTGTAATCCATTGTTTACATTGTGATGTCTCTGCACTTGTAGTCCATTGTTTACATTGTGATGTCACCACACTTGTAGTCCATTGTTTACCTTGTGACGTCACTGCACTTGTAATCCATTGTTTACATTGTGATGTCACCACACTTCTAGTTCATTGTGTACCCTGTGAAGTCACTGCATTTGTAATCCATTGTTTACGTCATGAAATCACTGCACTTCTAGTCCATTGTTTAAATCCTTCAAATCCATAACTGCAGGTCTGTACCAAGGTAGAAACCTTGGTCTGGAGGAATAGTGTGCAGGAGCCTGAGCACCAGAACTGCAATCTATTGATCACAGTTGCCATATATTGCAGGCGTCAATGCAAAAAGAGAAAAAAAAAAAAAACAACAATCCTTTTTTTTTTTTTTAACTCTTGTCTAGTGGGGCAATTCTTTCATTTCTCACACATGCTAAAATCTGCATTAATTTAAACCCCAAACAATGATATTTCCTGAAAGCAAAAGCTCTGGAGAATAAAATGGTGGTAGCTGCATTTTTTTTTGCTGCACGATATTTGTGCAGATAATTGTCAAATACCGTACATATTTACAGGAAAAAATACCCAAAAATTAATTTTAAGGCAAACAAATACAATATTATACAATTGTATATAAAATATAAAAGACAGGGTCGTGTCGAGGATATAGATACCGAACATGTCAAGCCGTAAAATTCTGCACGTCTGTGAAGTCGCAAAAAAATACCAAAAGATTGTTTATAGGCAAAGTTTAAAAGCTTTTACAGGTTATCAGTAAACTGTAAATTAAGGCCCTAGCATTATTTCTGTTACTCCAATGTTCACAGCGATACTTCACATATGAGGAGCTCTTTATGATTATGCACTTGTGCTCGCCCCATGTTATACATTTGAATTGGGGTTGTGTATGGGGGTGACGGGGGGGCTTTAAATTATTTAAAAATATATATATATATATTTTAGTTTACACTTTTTAATTTTTAATTTTTTTATTTAACATTATTGCGTTCACAAGGGGGCTAACAAGCCTCTATGACAGCATTGGGCAAGTGACAGATCCTTCTAATAAAAGCACTCAGGGTTTATTAGACATTGGGGTCTATTAGCCACAACTTTTTTCTGAAAGCCCTTTGCTGGCTCTAATGCCGCATACACACGATCATTTTTCGGGATGAAAAATTTTTTGTTTTTAAAAAATGTAATTTAAAATGATCGTGTGTGGGCTTCGAAATTCGAACATGCTGCATTTTTTAACGACAATTTAACCACTTCCATACCAGGTACTTACGCAGCTTCCCGCCCAAGCCAATTTTCAGCTTTCAGCACTGTCGCACTTTGAATGGCAATTGCGCGGTCATGCTACACTGTACCCAAACAAAATTGGCGTCCTTTTTTCCCCACAAATAGAGCTTTCTTTTGGTGGTATTTGATCACCTCTGCGATTTTTTTTTTTTTTGCGCAACAACTAAAAAAAGGCTGAAAATTTGGAAAAAAAATTATGTTTTTATTTTTTTCTGTTAATTTTTTTGTAAATAAGTTTTCTCTTTCAATTACGGGCACTGATATGGCGGCACTAATGGGCACCGATGAGATGGCACTGATGGACATCGATGAGGTAGTACTGACGGGCACAGATGAGGTGGCACTGATTGGCGGCGCTGGTATGCGACACTGATGGGCACACATAGGCGGCACTGATGGGCACACATAGGCGGCACTGATGGGCACACATAGGCGGCACTGATGGGCACACATAGGCGGCACTGATGGGCACTCATGGGCGGCACTGGGCACTCATAGGCGGCACAGATGGGCACTCATGGGCGGCACTGATGGATACTTATGGGTGGCACAGATGGGCACTGCTAGGTGGGCACTGGGCATGGATGGACACTGCTAGGTGGGCACTGGGCATGGATGGGCACTGTGGGGTGGCACTGATGGGCACTGTGGGGTGGCACTGATGGACACTGGGGTGGCGCTGATGGACACTGGGGTGGCGCTGATGGACACTGGGGTGGCGCTGATGGACACTGGGGTGGTAGCACCGATTGTTGCCAGTCAGTGCCCATTTGTGGGCACTGACTGGCATCTTTTTTCTTTATGTTTT